>NC_033644.1:4556935-4601642 GCF_001540865.1 Ananas comosus | reverse complement strand
TTTTGCCATCTCGCCATTGTTGTCTTCTTCCTGATGCTTCCTCAGGCCGCAGCGGGTCCCCTTCGATCCGTTCCGGTTTTGGTCCCACTCAATCGCCGCACGATTCCTCAATTCCAAAGATTTCTTCATCCACGCAGCATGCTGATGTCCTCCTTCTCCTCTAGCAAAGAATACCGTCGCCGCCGCATCGATTTCGGCGATGGGTGTTTGATGGAGAGGAGAAGGGACAACGAAGGAAGACGTAGGCTCGGCGGAGGAGGACAAGGGGACGTGGGCGAGGCGCAGCAGTTGGATGGACTCTGGCGAGGGGCGAGGCGGCGAACGGCGAGCCGGAGGGAGCCGAAGGCATCCGAAAAGGCAGAGGGTATTTTCGGTATAAAAAATATTTTTTAACAGAACCCGCTAATCGAACCCTAACAAGAAGCGGGTGAAGGCACATTTTTCATGTACAAGGGGGCAAAGGTAGGTTTTTTAACAATGTGCAGGGGGGAAAGTGAACAAAGCGGTTATTAGCAAGGGGGTTTTCTGTAATTTAGCCATTTCTAAATAATTAGTAAACTTTAATTGAGAATACAAATTAGTAAATTTTAAAATTTTAAATTTATTTAATTTTTTAAAATTTTAAATTTTAAGATAAAATAGAGGTGAAACAGGTGTTCGCCGACCCCCCTTAGAGGGTACCCGACCATATAAGTCATCAAATAGTCCAGCCAACCAAGTAGGTCATGATAACAAATGCAGTAAACCAACCGAATAGACCACAGATACGAGATACAAGAACCGACCAACTAGGTCACCAATCTCACATAAAATCACAAAATCGCTCTACTCTAAACATAATACAGAATATGCAAAATAGCTAAGTAGACTAACAAGAAAACATGGTATACCAACTCTACTCCTACTCACGATACTAAACATGAAAACAACTAAGTAGAGTACAATAAAAACAACATGGGTGCAAGGCTCAATATCTAATATGCAATAATAACAACGGGAGAACAAAAGTAAGAGGATATCACCGAGCGTGCACCACTATACCGACTTCGGATCGACGTACCCACCTGTACGAATGTCGCACCTGTCTCCTGACTGCGAAAAAATGTCACCGGGACCAAAGAAGGGTCTACCGGGTTAGAGTCTAACCCACATATTGTAACATACCGAAACTTCAGTAAGCTATATCGGACTTTAGTTAAATTGACAAAAGCGTGCGAAAGGAATAGTTGAACAAAGTCCATCTAACATTCTAACAGTGTTGGAAAGGTCAAAAATGAGTTCCAAAAGAGTTAGAAAGGTTTTAGCATCGATTGGCGCGAAATAGAATCAAAAAAAGATGCAAAACAGAAGTCTGGGCATTGTGTTACCAGTTTAACATCAAAAGTGTACCGGTACAAAATAGCTACCCGAGAGAGGTAGCTCTCGGGGTTGAGTGAAAAAGGCTGTTAAACCGGTGACACCCCTGGTTTGTACCGGTACAGTGCACCGTGGACCACAAAAAAAGGCTGTTGAACCGATGACAGGATTTCGTGTACCGGTATAGTGCACCGTGGACCGCAGGCGCAGCCTACTGTATATATAAATATTGAGAGGGTTTTTTGGCTATTGTTACAACTTGTAAAAGGCCCCAACACCTCTCCCCTTCTTGTTCACAGCAGCCAAAACACCCCAACCCCATTTCTTCTCCTCCTCTCTCTCTAGAAACACTACAACAAGGTGGATTTGGAGGAGATTGAAGAAGGGTTTGGAAATTTTTGGAGCTTTTGAAGGGTTTGGAGCTCTCCTACAAGGTGTAGCTTGGGATTGCTCTCGGGCTAAGGTGAGTTTGTGCAAGAACACTTCTAGGGTTTGGTTTCCACCCTAAGACTTAGAGTGTTGGAGCTTCTTACATGTTTTGAAGCCTCTTGAGACCTTGAATCCATGAAATCCATGGTTTTCCTCAATGTGCTCTAATGGTGATCACCTAAGGTTTGTGTTAGTTGCCGTAGGGTTGGTCCAAATAGCTTAGTAATGGTATTAAAAAGCTTCCTAGATGATTCTAATCTAATCTTTGCTTAGGGATAAGATCAATCTAAGGAAAAATGGCGAAACGACATTGCTAGGGCACCAAAATTGGGGCTTTTGACATGGGTGGGTTTAAATGTAAATTAACCCTATACAAACCTAATTGCTAGGTACACGAACGCGTTAGTGAAGTCGGTTCGACGATTCGTCGAGCCTACGTGAAGTTATTGAAGAAACGGACCGTTGAAGCTTCGTTTCCACCTGGAGGGCCAAGGCGACGCCCAAAAATCATGAAATCGGAATCGTGGGCTCGTGGCAACTAACCGTACACCTTGAATTTTCGGATCGTGAATTGGTGGCCGTTCGGGTGATCGCGCGAGAGTTTGGGCCGAACCGGGTCACGGGTGCCGCGGGAGGCCGATTGCAAGTGACTATAAGCAATCGGAGTGCGAATTGAGGTGGGTTGTGTTTACCGAAGTGACTAGATCGCCTGTATGTCTAAGATGAGTGTCTATCATTGATGCATATAGTGGTAGCTAATGTTAGAGTATGTGAATGCATGAGATGAATGCTATGTGGGCTACCAATGAATGCATGAATGACATAGTATAGAAATGCTAGATAAATGCATTGATTAATGCTAGTTGAACGCACGTTGCATGTTATAGAAATGCTAATGTAAGAATGCTAAGTGAATATATGATGAGCATGAGATAGAGAACTATATTAAATGACATGTGAATAGTAGTGGATATATATATATATATATATATATATATATATAGATCGAGTGGCATCGAACCTAGTGTTAATAAACATAGGTTGAACAAGTGTGGCATGTAACCTAGTGTTAATAAATATAGGTTGAAAAAGTGTGGCATGTAACCTAGTGTTAATAAACATAGGTTGAATAAGTGTGGCATGTAACCTAGTGTTAATAAACATAGGTTGGATAAGTGTGGCACCGAACCTAGTGTTATTGAACATAGGTTGAATATGAACCTAGTGTCATGATTCTAGGATGGATAAGAATGAGTAAGAACCTAGTGTCATGAACCTAGGATAGATAAGAATGAATATGAACCTGGTGTTAAAGAACATAGGTTGTGGAATAAACCTAGAGTTAAATATAAACCTAAGTTATGTGATAAAGCATCAAGCCTAGAGTCAAGTGGACCTAGGGTGGAAAGAACATTGGACCTAGATAGGTCAACACTATAGGGTTAAGACAAACCCTTGAGTTATGTGAAATGGATTCCGGAATCCCAGAGCTTATGGATCACACCGAGAGAGGTGTGGGGCGTGTGCGACGATTTCGCCACCCGGGGCTATACCATTGTCGTGGCGTGTGCGACGATTTCGCCACTGGATGGTTGAGCCGGTATGTGAATTATACAGCCGGGTGACTTGAGCCATGGCTGAGCGTGTGCGACGATTTCCCCCCAAGGTGGCTAAGTCACGGAGCACGGTGAGCTGTAGTTGGCTGAGGTGCATGTGAGAGTTCTTTCACCTTGAGCTGGATTGAGTGCGGATTATCCGCAGTTGATTGACTCAAGACCGAATCGAGTGGCATAGATGGCTCCGGTAAAGATAACCTTAGGAAAGAATCGCCAATGAGCTTAGTGTGACAAGCTAATAAAGTAAAGAACGACTAATGAGTAAGAATAACTAATAAAGAAAAGAACGACTACAGGTAAAGAATGGCTAATAATATGAAGTAGAATCAATTAATCTACTTGCATGAGTTACCGAATTTGCGTAATATTCATATTGCATTTTGTGAGGCATGTTATCTGTTAGTTGCATAATAACATGATGATATATATCTGTCGATGTTTCTCGACTAATATGATTGTAGTGCCTCCTTGGATCTATTGGTTGAGCTTTTTTCTTGGGTTGCCGTACCCACTGGGAACCATGGAGTTGGTTCTCACCCCACGTTGTTTTGGGGTGTTATAGGTACGCACGTGAGTGGCGCGGCGGCGCGAGGCAAGGGCGTAGCTCCGTAGATAGCGCCCTACCACAGAGACCAGAGATAGCAGTACCCCGAGGTTGTCTAGCTTAGGGGTTTAAAAGACAACGAATCAAAGTTGTAATAAATTGTAATATCTAGATTGTAATTTGGAAACTGAATGTAAAAGGTAATTGTGATGTAAAATGCACCTAAAGATGAATGTTGTAATAACATAGTTGTTTTATATTTTTGATACTTCCTTATGCAATCTTTGATTGAAATGTGTTCCTGGTTGGAACCTCGTACATTGTATTGATTGCGACGCCTAGAACGTACAGGAAAAACTCTGTCCGTTCGGCGGTCTGTCGACGTGTCCGAGCCCGACCAAATAGGCGGGACGCGGGGCGTGACACATATAGTGAACAGTAAAACCACAACCCCACAACCAATTCCACGGAGATCGGTTTTCCAAAACCGACTACCGTAACTCGCTGGAAGTCCCGAATCCGCACTGGGACTCCGCTAGGACCCATGAACTGTTCTGGAAATCACCAACTCACTCTATGAGTCACCCGCTGCCACTAAACACAATTATTCGTGCAACTTGGCAGCAAACACACCGCCTCATATTGAAACGATTATCGTCGGATAATCGTTCCGATCCGGATTCCCGGAAGTGTCTAATTCGGCACCAGAACCCACCGCGGCTCATCCGTCATTTCTGAACCCTCGAAACGACGTGGGTGATCAGCCAATAAGGCTTAGCGACAACATGATCTACCGTAAGGCACCGTCGAACGAATTTCTAACCGAAAACTCATTCCGTCGGTGGATTTCGCCAAAAAATGCACCGAAAATCCACATTCGATTTCTAGAAAAGCCTGGGGCCTTGGACAACCAGTCCAGAGTTCACCCACTGACCGCACACAGTGCCAACAGCAACCATGAAATGTAAAATTACATAAAAACCCCTATGACTGCATAAAATCACATCATTTTATGTGATTTTCGGGGTTTTACGGCCCGACGGTGCAAACCGAGGACTTTCTCGCTAGGCCTAGATATCCGCTAATAGATCTTGATGTGTTGGAGGCCGTGTTCACACTTCGGAGCACGGCCGACCACTGTGGCGAGCGCGGGAGCAATGCGAAGTTCTGCCACAAAGCGCGCACAGCGCCTAAACTGCACTTATCCCGCAAACCAGGGGCTCGTTGACCTCGAAGAAGGTGATCACGATGATCAGCACTAATTCAGGATCACTGTGCTCACCTCCAGAAGAATCGGAGTGCCCTGGAACCGCGATCTGAACCCTAAACAATGCGCAGAAAAGCTGAACTAAGCTTACCGGAGCTTGGTGAAGCTAGGGCACAGCCGGCGCCAGTCGTGCGGCGGGCGCGCCGGCGGCAGGTGGGTGCGGGTGACATAGGGTGGCCGGGGCGCGTGTCGGCCAGTGATAGAAGGCGGCGGCAGCGACGGGCAATGATGTCCTAGCCACACTAACCCGTAGAGGTCACGGGCCAGGTCTGGCCGACAGGGAACTCTAACGGCAGGGCGCTGAAGGTGGACGAGTGCAGACGGCAAGGAAGGGCCGGTGCTCACGCGGGCCAGCGGCGGGAGGCGGCGTTGGCTGTGCAGGAAGGAACCGAGCCTACACGGCCCTATCTCGGGCAAAGAATGCATCTCCGGCCACAGCGATGGTCGGAGTGGGCAAGGAAGGGGCGCGACCTTCACCTGGAGCCCAGAGAAGGAGGTGGAGCCGGCGGCAAGCAACCAAGAATGCAGCACTATCAGGCTCAGCCGCATCAGCCCGAGCTTGCAGCAAACCGCAGGTTCCGTGACGGCAGAGCTCAGGGGCGATTGTGGCCGTCCAGGAGAGGTCGCCGGAGGTCTGGGGGGTCGCCGGAGGAGAGCCCAAGGTGAGGGATCACCTGCCTAGCTCTCGAGTAGAGAGGAGGATGGGTTGATGGCAAAAGTGAGAGGGAGAGAGAGAAAATGTTCGCCGAGGAGCTGGTTGGTCGACCGGAGCTCTGCCGGAGGCGGCCGAGGAGTGCGCGGCACACGAGGTGAGGGAAGAGGGGCCGCTGGGAGCCAGCTGGAGTTAGGGTTAGGGTTTCCTGGTGCAAAACCCTAGATAGCTATATATATATAGGCTCCAATTTGCGCCAAAGTTCCTTTAAACTCAATATTTAACATTGAGTCCCTCACAGCGCGAGTAGAACGCGTGAATACACCTCCACAATTGATTTCACGCAAAACGGTACATAAAATGTTATGCTTTTTGTAAAATTACCGTTTTGCCATCTAAGACCCCTCCTCGATCAACCGATATCAGCAGATCTGTCCGTCAGATTTGCGAACGGATTGCACCAGTGCGATCAGTACGATAGAGACATCAAACCTACGATTTTATTTCGCCTCGTTTGGTCACGGATTCGTGACGAAACCCGTCCTCTCACCAAATAGCACAATTACACACAAATACATATAATCTACGTATAATCAACTCTCGACCCAATTAAGCGAAAGTCTAGAAGGCAGCTCCTATTTCTCCTCAAAATTATGTCGTCTGCAGTCAACATAATTTTTCTGGACCGAAACAGACACTCCTTCAATCACTCAATCCACGCAAGGAGGAATTAGGACTAATCAATCGCTGACTTTCGTGATAATTCACGCCTCTCACGTCTTGTCTTCCTAAGGTTTGTCAAACTTAGGGTTCCTAGGTCCCAACGACCTAATACTAAGCTCTAATACCAACTTAATCTGTCATGCCCCGGATAACTTGTTTCCCCGGGCACGCTAACAGACTCGCCGTATACATAAAAATTTTTCCTGTATACGAAGCGAAGCTGTACCTATACCTGTAATCATACAACACTACAACCAGTAGTATAGAGCCGCTAGAAAAAAATAAAACATATATAAGAACAGAAGTTCACTATACATACATAACATCCAGGTGTACAAAACTCTCGCTCCAGTGTGATACAACATAAGTATGTATAAGAACTCAAAAACTACCACTACCTGTAGCTGATATACTCTAGATTAGCAGCAACTGGGAAGGGATCAAACTCGCGACTCTTTTTCCACAGTTTGAATCAGCAGCAGCAGCAGCCGAAGAAGAAGGCTCTGCAAAAGATTTCAACAACTGGGCGTGAGAACTACTGCAAAAATAAGTAGTCCTCAGTGGGTACCGCTACCGACCTCAACGGCTCGCCCACTAAGTCTACAGATGTATGCGCAATGATAGAAAAGGAAGCTGGAACAAATCTCCAGCTATATGCCACTATCCTGTCACGATCCAACACTACTATCTGTAGAATAATGCAATCTCTGACCCAATCTCACTAGGAACTATAAACATACCCGTTCCAAGGACTGTGAGCACACCGGTCCCGCCTGTCGAAGCTATACAGCTTCCTCCACGCTAACCAGTCCGTGGAGAGCAAGTCCAACCAGGACGAAACGACACCAACGAAAACGCACAAAGCCCGACTCCGGAGTAGCACTCGTGGGCGCTACCTAACCGAGTATGCAAGCATATCTCTGTCGAGCTCAATCAGGCTCTCACAGGCTATAGTCAAGTAAATAGGGTTTAACAACCAAACTCACGTGCCCTCGGCACAATCTGATGCAAAAATAGCAATCTAGTTCCACCGTCAACCTCCACGACACTTGACAGTCCGAAACAGTCTAAACGCTACTATAAAAATTAAGCCCGGCATCCTAGCACGAGCTTAAATGCATTCTACACTATCCTGGGTGTCCACCGCCAACAAACTGCGGTGATATAAACAAACTACAGCTCCTATATTATCCGCGTACAAATGCGCACCAACAGCGTGGATACGAAATGCAACAACTTCAAAAGTTATCTCAGTATCAAATGCGCACTAACAGCGTGGATATAAAGCACAACAGCTTAAGGAGCTATCTGATAGTTTTTGAAAATGACAGTGTAGAACCTATAGTTGAAGATTACTCGAGCTCGGCATCCCAGTACGAGCATAGATGCATTCTACACTAATATAAGTATCCACCGTCCACGACCTGCGGTGATACAAATAAACTACAGCTCCTAGAGCTAAATCTGGTAGTTTAACATATGATGGTGTAGAATCGCTAGTTTTCTCCTAAGTTAATTCCAAGTCGAACATGTATAATTAATTAACATTCTAAGCTCCAAATTCAGATTTAGAAAGCATGTAAATCCATGAGTTTGAGCTAATTATGATATACAAGAACTAATTATACATGCTGATATCAATTAGACGTAGAAAGAAATCCGCAGAATTCGGTAAGCACAACATTAATCCACCTCTAGCACAAATCCACGGCACAGCTAGAAGTCGTGAAATCCCTGCCAAGCTCAGTCTCAAACCAGCAACAACACTTCTCCAAAAGTCTAGTACAAGAATACCAAATTTGCATCAATAAACTAAAATCCAGCACTTCAGCTTAATTTCCTTCAATTTCAATGTCTCACTTCCAATGCTCAAATCCGATGAAGGAAAGTTCCAAAACCAGTGGAGAATGATAGCACACTAAGCTCAGGTCGCAAATCTAGCTCCCTCTAAGAATTAATCGAAGAAAACACAAGAAATTCTAGTTTCAGCTCAAGCATAGCAACAGCTCAGTAAAAGCCCAAATTGACTATACAAACCTCAACCAAATGCTGCCAAAATGGCCTCCACGAAATCTTCAGGATGTTTTCTAACCAACAAACCAAATTTCGTCGCAATCAGAGCTCCATACGTCGCACACGAGCCAAAACGCCGAAGGTCGCTGCTGGAATCTGCTGAAACTGCAGTCCTCAATGTGAACTTGTGAAAATTTGGAGGATTTGACGGGCTAAAATGCAAAAATTGGGTTTCTCAGTGAAAAAGGGTGAAAAAGCTTCTCAGGGGGGTCGAACACAAATTTTATAAAGAGGTGAAATGGTCATGTAAGCCCAAGGAACAAAGAACACAAATGTGTTGTTCCTGTAGAAAACAGGACTTTCGGGCACTCGAAACCACATTCTGGGCGTCCGAAACCTCCAGACCATACAAAGCTGCACTTCGGTTCCTCCGCCCACGGTCTGCTGCACCCAAAACCTGGTCCGGCGGATCTCACCTACCACCTGACACGTGTCAGTGCAAACGATACTCCCAAGGTGAACTTTCGGACCCACAACTGGGCGCCCGAAACTAGGATCCGAATTGGCTTTTAGTTCTGCTCAAACCAGCACTCAAGTTCTGGGCGACCCAAACCCAGTTCTAGGAGCCCAAAACTAGCAAAACTCCAGTTTTACTCCCTTGAGTGCGCCAAATCCATTTCTGCATCCATTTCATGCAGAAACGACTCCGACTCAGTCCGACACTCTCCAGATGTGTCGACCAGTCATAAAAACTGTAGCCAATCCTATCCAAATCTCTCGAACACTACATCATGTAACTAAATTACACGTGAAAATATCGTCGACAACGAGTTTAGTTACATTGTCAAATTTTCAGTTCTCACAATTTCATTTCGAAATAAACTTAGCTGAAAATATGAAGCAATTAGGATTCGAACTTGAGACCTCGAATACCAACCACCAAGCCCTTTGCCACTTGTACCCACAAATTTTTGGGTAGTCAACATCTTTATCCATAAGCGCCTGCGGGTAGGCTGATGGGTTTGCGGGTTACCTGCAATTTTTTTCCCTTTTTTCTCTTATATTTTTTAAATGCAAAACTGTCACGCCCCGAGCTCCGCCTATTTGGTCGGATTCGGGCCACATTAACAGACGCCGAACGTGCAGGGCATCCCCTGCCCGCCTAAGGCTCTAGCAACGAGTATAATTAAGCAATCAAACAATGAGATTAGCAATTATACAAGGCTTGCACGAGGGCAAGTAACAACAAGAGTGAAAGCTCTAAGCTACTACATACAATCACATACATGATATTTGATTATATTTTAACTAAATACAAGTAAACTAAAACTATTACATTCATTTTCTTACCATTCATACTTTTTTTACATCATAATCATCCAACCCAAAATACATGATTGTTCACAACTTTACACCCCTTGATCAACAAAATAAAAGTTGATACATGTACAAAAAAGAATGACTATAATGTACATACTCCGGTGGTCACTAACTGTGGTGCAAGATCCTCGCCTCGATCCTCCGCCGCCCTGCTCGCGCTCGAATCTGTAGGGTTAGTGGTGTGAGAACTACAACGAAGTTTCCAGTAGGTTCGGCCGCCGACCTCACCGACTTACCCCTAGGTCTATTTAGGCATAAGTATTTAAAAAAAAAAAATAGCAAACCATACTAATGCTAATACTATGCCTGCAAAAAAATTGTCAACAAATAGATAATCATATGAATATTGAATATGCATGCATCCTCTTTTCACAATTTACTTTGGCATTTACCGAATTGATCCGGTTAGCCATGTTAATCCCAATGACTCGTAACCCAAAATTTCTTTTATTCGAGAAGGCTCCAAGCACTTCCACTCGAGGGACCGTCTTCGGGGACCGCTCTCCCCGTGGTGACAATTTCGGAACACACCGCTTGAGGGGGAGCTACTTCCCTCAAGCCAATACTTATCGTGAGTATCGATCCAATTCTCAACTTGAGGACATATAGCCACTAGCCACAATGCCACTATATCAATGATAGGTCTCTACTTTATCATATTTGCCACTCTCTAGACTACTCTTGCCATAATGTCACTATTGTTTAAACTATATTTAACAATTCATATCTCAATGCCAATCGTGTCTTTATTGTCAATGTCACCTTTGTTTACTATTTTCATAGTCCAAGTCTCACATTCACACAAGTATAGGGTTTCAACATACATGTCTCCTATGGTTCTTTATCAATCACTATATTCATCTACGTTAGAAGCATAATATTGAAATTCTACCATTATTCACATGCCAACTACCCTATCATGCATGAATGCCACTATTTATATATATGCTCAATAAAAGATAATATAGACTTAGAAGGGAATCCAACGATTCCGGAAGGCACCCCCCATCTCGT
The DNA here is from genome assembly GCF_001540865.1 of Ananas comosus. NCBI lineage: Eukaryota > Viridiplantae > Streptophyta > Magnoliopsida > Poales > Bromeliaceae > Ananas > Ananas comosus. The sequence continues at coordinate 4,590,648 of NC_033644.1, read as the reverse complement.
ATGGTAGCAAAGGTGTTGCGGTTCAATTCTCATAATTTTTGGACTCCTATTCCGCGTGCTGCGGTGATCTGTACCAAAATGAAATCAAATTAGGCTTTTTTACTTAACATCTTTACATAGACTCTTCGTGTCACCGAACCGAGTCTTCCAACGCGTCGGATATACCTCTAATTAGGAAGGTCAATTTACCTCGAAAACAATCTAGGGCAAAAGCCCCAAATTTGGTGCCTTAACAATGTCATATTGCAATTTTTCTTAGATTGATCTTGGAGCTAAGCAAAAACTAGCTTAGAACCATCTAAGAAGTTCTCTAATACCATTTCCAAGCCATTCCAACCATTCCTAGGGCATCTACTATGAACCCTAGAAGATCACCATGAGAGCACATTAGAGACACATGGATTTCCATGGATGCATGGCCTCTACTAAGCTCTTAACCTTGCAACAATATCAAAACCAAAGGATTTAGGTTATAAATCAAAACCCTAGAACCATTCTGGCATAACAACTCACCTTAGCCCAATGCACTCCCAAGTCCACCTTGTAGGAGAGCTTCTTGACCTTCTAATCCTCCAAATCCACCTCCAAATCCACCTCTTTTGCTCCTCTCTAGCCTTTGGAGAGACTTCCTAGAGAGAGAAAGGGAGAAAAATGAAGGGGAGGTGTGTTCTCTGTAGTGAAGAGAGAATAGAGGGTGTTGGGTTCTCTTATAAGCTGCTACATTTGCAAAAAGGCCCTCCCAAGCTTCATATTTGCAGCAGTTCTTAAGTTGCTGCCAGACCTATTTTGTTCCGGTATAGGCTACCCTGTCACCGATAACATGAGTGGGCTGAACTAAACCCGAGGGTAGCTTCTCGTGTAAACTGTATCTGTACCGGTACAGACCAGGGGTGTCACCGGTAACACAGCCAAAATTTCTCAAATCCGAGAGCAGCTTCCCCTTGATCTGCAGTATTGTACCGATACAACATTGTATCTATACCGGTACAAAATGCCCAGACTTCAGTTTTAGCACTTGTTTGACTCCTCTTCGTGCCGAGCAATGCTAAAACTCTTCTAACTCCCTTAGAATTCATTTTTAACTCTTCCGACCTTGTTGGAATGCTAATTGCAACTTGTCCAACTATTTCTCTCGGCACTTTAACCAATTTGGATAAAATTCGATAATCTTTACCGAGGTTTCGATATATTACATTCTCCACTCCATAAAATTAGTTTCGTCCGCAAAACTAACACATATCTTAGCTCGTCGACTCGAACAAGTGAGGATGCATCTTCCTCATTGTCTCCTCAAGCTCCCAAGTGGCTTCACGCACCGCATAATTGCTCCACTGGACTTTGACATAAGGAATTGTGCGATTCCGCAACTTATTTTCCTCTCTATCAAGTATACAAACTAGATATTCCTCATAAGTCATATCCTCGCTCAACTCCACAGGTTCATACTCTAACACATGCGTCGAGTTTCGTACATACTTGCGGAGATTTGACACATAAAATACGTTATGAACTCCCGCAAGCCTTGGTGGTAATGCAAGCTTGTAAGCCACGGCACCGACGCGCTCCAAAATCTTGAATGGTCCGACATACCGGGGACTTAGCTTCCCGCGGATACCAAACCTCCTTACGCCTTGCATCGGCAATACTTTCAAAACTACGCGGTCTCCAACCGCGAGCTTTAAATCCTTTCTCCGCTTGTCGGCATAACTTTGTTGCCGAGATTGCGCTGTCGCAAGTCGTTGGCGGGCAAGGTGAACTTTCTCCTTCGCCTCCCGCACCACATCGGGACCAAGAGCCACCCTCTCCCCTACATCGCTCCAATGAATAAGAGAGCAACACTTCTTTCTATATAGGGCCTCGAATGGCGCCATCGCAATACTTTCTTGATAACTATTGTTGTATGCAAATTCCGCCATCGGTAAATGATCGTGCCATCCGCCCTTGTAGTCAAATACACACGCCCGAAGCATATCCTCAAGTATTTGTATAGTCCTCTCCGATTGACCGTCATTTTGAAGATAAAATGTCGTGCTGAAGTCAAGCTGTGTGCTCAACGCATCTTGCAAACTCTTTCAAAAATGAGAAGTGAACCTAGGGTCTCGATCCGATACAATTGACACCGGAACCCCATGAAGTCTCACAACCACGTCGAGATACACTTGAGCTAACTTGTTCCCGACCAAGTAGTGTGGATCGGCAAAAAGTGTGCCGATTTCGTCAACCGGTCCACAACCACACAAATCGCATCATGTCCGCCTTGAGATCTAGGCAAACTGGTCACAAAGTCCATCGCGATATCTTCACATTTCCAAACGGGTATAGATAGACTTTGCAATTTTTTCGCCAGAAACCGGGGTTCCGCCTTTACTTGTTGGCACGTCAAACACTGCACCACAAATTCCCCAATGTCCTTTTTCATGCCCGGCCACCAATAATGTAGTTTCAAGTCTTGATACATTTTAGTGCCGCCCGGGTGAATGCTATAGGGAGATTGATGCGCTACTTGCATTATCGCCTTGCGAACGTCATCATCTTTAGGCACACACCAATGATTTCTGAATCGAAGTGCGCCATCGGTCCCAATGCAAAAATCATCAGCACTACCGCTCTCAACTTCACCCCGCACCTTTTGAAGATGGGGATCGGAAGCTTGTAGATCTTTAATCCTCTCCAACAAGGTCGGTTGCACAACCAACGCAGCAAGTATTGCCGGCACTCCCGGCGCTACTACTTCAAGTCCAAACCGTTGCATCTCCTTTTGCAGTGACGGCTGGGGTTTGATCGTCGTCGCCAACTTTTCCGCCGACTTTCTACTTAGAGCATCGGCCGCGACATTTGCCTTCCCGAGGTGGTATTGAATAGTGACATCATAGTCCTTTAGCAACTCCAACCACCGCCACTGTCGCATATTTAATTTTTCTGGGTGAACAAGTACTTGCTCTTATGGTCCGTGTAGATCTCACAATGCTTACCGTACAAATAATGCCTCCATAACTTTAGCGCGAATATTACCGCGACTAGCTCAAGGTCGTGAATCGGATAGTTCTTTTCATAACTCTTCAACTGGCGCGAAGCATAGGTAATGACTCAGCCATTTTGCATCAAAACACACCCGAGAATATGAAGCATCACTGTACACTACATAGCTCTCCCTCGGCGTAGGCAAGGCAAGCACCGAGGTCGATGTCAATCTTTCCTTCAATTCTTCAAAGCTCCGCTCACATTCGGCGCTCCAAACATACTTCACTCCTTTATGTGTAAGGCACGTTAGTGGAGTAGTTATCTTAGCAAACCCCTCCACAAACCGTCGGTAGTAGCCCGCGAGTCCAAGGAAACTGCGGATCTCCGCTACATTCATCGGGCGAGGCCAATCTTTAATTGCCTCAACTTTCTTTGGGTCCATCGAGATGCCATCCCTGGATATAACGTGACCTAAGAAAGTAACCTTCGAGAGCCAAAATTCACTTTTCTTTAGCTTGGCATAAAGCCTCTCTTTTCGAAGTATCTCCAACGCGATCCTCAAGTGTTCCTCGTGTTCCTCCTCGGTCCGCGAATATACGAACACGTCGTCAATAAATACCACGACGCACCGGTCCAATAAATACAACGACGCACCGGTCTAATAGCGGTCGAAAGACCCGATTCATCAAGTCCATAAATACTGCAGGGGCATTGGTAAGCCCAAACGACATGACCGTGAACTCGTAGTGGCCATACCGCATACGATACACCATTTTGTGCACAACCTTGGGCCGTATCTTCAACTGATGATACCCTAATTGAAGATCGATTTTTGAATATACTCTCGACCCTTGCAACTGATTGAATAAATCGTCAATCATCGGCAATGGGTACTTGTTCTTGATCGTTACTTTGTTCAACTCGCAATAATCCACGCAGAGTCGAAGTGTGCCATCCTTTTTCTTTACAAATAGCATCGGAGCTCCCCATGGAGACACGCTCGGCTGCACAAATCTTTTATCGAGCAAGTCTTGCAATTGGGCTTTCAACTCCACTAGCTCCGCCGGTGCCATTCTATACGGAGCCTTCGAAATTGGCGTCACCCCGGGAATCAAGTCAATGACGAACTCGATCTCCCGGTCCGATGCCAATCCCAGTAACTCCGCCGGAAACACATCCGAAAATTTGCATGCTATTCGAATGTTCCCCAAATCCAGGTGCTCCTTTTGAGTATCCACCATTGTCGCCAAATAGGCCACACATCCACCCTTACTCATTTTCCTCGCCCTTGCCGCCGACACGGTCGCCGCGAAGCGCAAGCTTTTGCATGCACAATATACCATCTCTTTTTAGTTAGGCTTACGGAATGTGATTACCTTGCTTTCACAATCGATAGCCCCATAATACTTGGAAAGTCAATTGATCCCCAAGATTACATCGAATCCCCACATCCGGTCTAGCACTAGTAAACCTATCGGCATGATCCAATCACCTATCTGAACTGGACAAGCCAAGCACTCTTCATGCATACTAAATGAATGCTCGGGTGCATTAACCTACCAATGATCATGGTTATGCACGATCTCTACGCCATGAGTCTTTGCAAACGATGCACCAATGAATGAATGAGATGCACCCATGTCAAATAATGCTCTAGCTTTAGTGCCTTTAATTAAAATTATATCTGCCACCACGTCATCAAGTACCGCAGGCTCCTCCTCCACCTGAGTGGTGAATACCCGTCCACTAGGTGCTCGTGATGCCTCCGGCTTACGTGATGCCGATGCGCGCCCAGCCAATATAGCATGTGGCAATCCCGCACGCTTTAGCTGAGTGTACTAGACTGATGCTGCGGACAGGGCAGGTGACGCACGATCCGGGCACTCTTGGCCTATGTGGCCCGCCTGGCCGCATCTGAAACACCGCCCCTCACGCTGAAGGCAGGTAATAACTCTGTGGTCTCCGCTGCATATCACGCACGGGTAGGAAGTCTGGCTCTTTGTCTGACTCCTGCCTTCCCGCCACTGTGATCGCTGAGGTCAATGGGGTTGTTGGCTTAAATGGGCCAGCATCCTGCCCTGTGGCGAGAGGCCATGTGGGCCGAGTCATGTTCGAAATGGCGTGAGGCTCGGTTGGGCTGAGTCATGTTCGAAGTGGCGTGAGGCCAGGTGGGCAGAGTCACAATCGAGACCCGTGGGCACTGTTTCTGTACGCTTTAAGTGAATTGGTTGCGTATTTCTAACAGCTCAAGCTTTTGGGATTAATGGTTAGCACCATCGATCTGACAAGTGGTATCAGAGCCAGAGGTCACGGATTCGATTCCTGCATGCTGCAAATGTGTGCAGGTGCTGGAGAGGGGATTGTTGGCTTAAATGGGCCAGCATCCTGCCCTGTAGTGCGAGGCCATGTGGGTCGAGTCATGTTCGAAATGGCGTGAGGCTGGGTTGGGCCGAGTCATGTTCGAAGTGGCATGAGGCCAGGTGGGCCGAGTCACAATCGAGACCTGTGGCGCTGTTCCTGTACGCTTTAGTGAATTGGTTGCGTATTTCTAACAGCTCGAGCTTTTGGGATTAATGGTTAGCGCCAACGATCCGACAGGGATCGCTTGGAACTCGACTGCCCGCGGATCACTAGCGCCCCCGCTTTTTGGACTTATCTTTTTCCTTGTCCTTCTCAAATGCCTCGCACTCCTCCACGCAATGGCATTGCCGCGCTCCACCCATAACGCGCGATTAAGTACCTCGTCGTAGGTCTTCAAAGGAAATTCATGAATGACCTTGAAAATATCAGTGGCAACCCACGCTCGAAAACCTCCGGTCGGTCCTATCGCTGTGAACGAGGCACGGCACATAAATTATCAGTGTGCGAGAACTTCCTTTTCGTACTCCCGCACGATCGCTTCCTTGCTTAACTTGCCGAAAGTCCTCCTTGATCTTTCGCTTGTCGCTTTCTAAAAAATACTTCATTAATAAGTAGCTCCCGGAACGCCTCCCAAGTCAGGGAAGTAATATCCAAAGATCGATTTTTCTTCACCCGATTCCACCATGTCCGAGCTGGCCCCTCAAAGCAATGAGCCGCAAGGTGTACTTTATTCTTCTCGAGTGTGTAAATATCCTCGAATAACGCCTCCATTGTGATAAACCAGGCCTCCATCAAACAAGGGTCCTTTACATCACCCTGGAAGGTCGGAGGGTTGAACCGCCGAAAGGCCGTCAACACCACCAATGATCGCTCCTGCTCGGCCTCAAGCGTATCGGGAATAGGAACCGATGAACCTGAAGGTGTCGGAGGAATAGCCGTCACCGATGCTGCCGCCGTCGTAGGAGGCAGGCAGATCCTGGGGTACAAGTGCAGCCGCCGCCGCCTGCCGAGCCACCAACTCATGGAGCCGTCCAATCTGCCCGCAGCTCGCACACCTCATCCGTTCCCGATTGCTCGGGCACCTCAGGAGGTGGTGCTAGTGCAAATCGCGTCCTAGGGCATCCCCTCGGTGCCATAGTTCCTGAAACGCAACAATTAGGTTAATTACCATAACCCACGTGACACGACACGTTCCAATTATCTACCCAATTAAGCGAAAGCAATCAAGTGTAATTATTTCTACTGTTGGCATCATATGGTCAGCCGCCCCACACAATCCCTCAAGAAGAAAATAAATAAGCACTTGAATTCATCTCTAATTCCTTTTAGAGAAGTATTAACATCAACCCAATCATTTAGTTTCCGCATAACCATGTCCACGTTAAACGTTTCCTAAGTTCCTAAGGTCTCCACTTCTAAGGTCCCTAAGTCCTTCCTAAGGTCTGTCACGCCCCGAGCTCTGCCTATTTGGTCAGATTTGGGCCACGTCAACAGACGCCGAACGGACAGAGCCTTCCTTGCCCGCCCAAGGCTCTAGCAACGAGTATAATTAAGCAATCAAACAATGAGATTAGCAATTATACGAGGCTTGCACGAGGGCAAGCAACAACAAGAGTGAAGCTCTAAGCTACTACATACAATCACATACATGATATTTGATTACATTTTAACTAAATACAAGTAAACTAAAACTATTACATTCATTTTCTTACTATTCATACTTTCTTTACATCATAATCATCTAACTCAAAATACATGATTGCTCACAACTTTACACTCCTTGATCAACAAAATAAAAGTTGATACATGTACAAAAAGGAATGACTATAATGTAAATACTCCGGTGGCCACTAACTATGACGCAAGACCCTTGCCTCGATCCTCTGCCGCCCCGCTCGCGCTCGGATCTGTAGGGTTAGTGGTGTGAGAACTACAAAGAAGTTCCCAGTGGGTTTGGCCGCCGACCTCGCCGACTTACCCACTAGGTCTATTTAGGCATAAGTATTTCAAAGAAAAGAAATAGCAAACTATACTAATGCCAATACTATGCCTGCAAGAAAACTGTCAACAGATAGATAATCATATGAATATTGAATATGCATGCATACTCTTTCCACAATTTACTTTGGCTTTTACCCAATTGATCCGGTTAACCATGTTAACCCCAATGACTCACAACCCAAAATCCTTTTTATTTGAGGAGGCTCCAAGCACTTCCACTTGAGGGACCATCTTCGGGAACCGCTCTCCCCGTGGTGACAATTCCGGAACACACCGCTTGAGGGGGAGCTACCTCCCTCAAGCCAAGACTTATCATGAGTATCGATCCAATCCTCAACTTGAGGACATATAGCCACTAGCCACAATGCCACTATATCAATGATAGGTCTCTACCTTATCATATTTGTCACTCTCTAGGCTACTCTTGCCATAATGTCACAATTGTTTAAACTATGTTTAACAATTCATATCTCAATGCAAATCTTGTCTCTATTGTCAATGTCACCTTTGTTTACTATTTTCATAGTCTAAGTCTCATATTCACACAAGTATAGGGTTCCAACATACATGTCTCCTATGGTTCTTTATCAATCACTATGTTCATCTACGTTAGAAGCATAATATTGAAATTTTACCATTATTCACATGCCAACTACCTATCATGCATGAATGCTACTATTCATATATATGCTAAATAAAAGGTAACATAGACTTAGAAGGGAATCCAATGATTCCGGAAGGCACCCCCCACCTCGTATAGTAGCAAAGGTGTTGCGGTTCAATTCTCGTGATTTTTGGACTCCTATTCCGCGTGCTGCGGCGATCTGTACCAAAATGAAGCCTAATTAGGCTTTTTACTTAACATCTTTACATAGACTCTTCGTTTCACCGAACCGAGTCTTCCAACGCGTCGGGAATATCCCTAATTAGGTTTCCACAAGGTCAATTTACCTCGAAAACAATATAGGGCAAAAGCTCCAAATCTGGTGCCCCGACAATGTCATATTGCAATTTTTCTTAGATTGATCTTGGAGCTACGCAAAAACTAACTTAGAAACATCTAAGAAGTTCTCTAATACCATTTCCAAGCCATTCCAACCAATCCTAGGGCATCTACTATGAACCCTAGAAGATCACCATGAGTGCACATGAGAGACACATAGATTTCCATGGATTCATGGCCTCTACTTAGTTCTTAACTTTGCAAGAAGATCAAAACCCAAGGATTTAGGATATAAATCAAAATCCTAGAACCATTCTTGCATAACAACTCACCTTAGCCAAATGCACTCCCAAGTCCACCTTGTAGGAGAGCTTCTTGACCTTCTAATCCTCCAAATCCACCTCCAAATCCACCTCTTTTGCTCCTCTCTAGCCTTTGGAGAGACTTCCTAGAGAGAGAAAGGGAGAAAAATGAAGGGGAGGTGTGTTCTCTGCAGTGAAGAGAGAATAGAGGGTGTTGGGGTCTCTTATAAGCTGCTACATCTGCAAAAAGGCCCTCTCAAACTTCATATTTGCAGCAGACCTCAAGTTGCTGCCAGACCCATTTTGTACCGGTATAGACTACCCTGTCACCGGTAACACGAGTGCACAGAACCAAACCCGAGGGCAGCTTCTCAGGTAAACTATATCTGTACCGGTACAGACCAGGGGTGTCATCGGTAACACAGCCAAAATTTTCCAAACCCAAGAGCAGCTTCCCCTCGGTCTGCAGTATTGTACCGGTACAACATCGTATCTATGCCGGTACAAAATGCCCAGACTTCAGTTTTAGCACTTGTTCAACTCCTCTTCGCGCTGAGCAATACTAAAACCCTTCTAACTCTCTTAGAACTCTTTTTTAATCCTTCCAACCTTTTTGGAATGCTAATTAGAACTTGTCCAACTATTTCTTTCGGCACTTTAACTAATTTGGGTAAAGTTCGATAATCTCTACCGAGGTTTCGATATATTACAAAAACACATATATATAAATTTTAAAATTTTAACATAACTCATCATTTAAAATATTATAACATACAATAAAAATATTTAAAGTCTTAAAGTAAAGAAATTTCGTAATATAAAAGATACGCAATAAGAAATTAGGATTAAAATTGTTAGAATAGGTAAAATAAAAAAATATATTTTTTAATTAACAAGATATATTTTGTAATTAAAAAATATATATGCGGGTACCCGTGGATTTCCCAAAATACCCACAGGTTAATGGGTACCCATCTATTTTACCCGTAATTTTTTGAGTTGAAAAAGTTGGTACCCATACACGCAAAATTGCAGGTAATCCGCGGACATCCGCGGGTATGGGTCGAGATTGCCAGATCTATTTATCAATATTTTATACTAATCCATCAATTTTTTTAATATTAAGAAATGAGTGTTTAAATTTATGAATGAATGGTTGTAAAATTTACATCCTACTTTTCTCTTACGGATGTAACAACTTTGATACGTATGTGGTGTTAGAAGTATTGAGTGGGAAAATTTGAAATTTCACTTCCCTTCAACTTTATTTATTTTTTTCTACTTTCTTTCTCTTCAACTTTTTCAACTTGAATTATAATACTGTTGATGAGATTGCTCTTTTCTCTTTGATGTTTAGTCCCACACTGTAAGTGGAACTAAAACCACATTCAATTATATATTGTTGGTGGCCGAAGGTGCCGACCCTTGACCCGGTCAAGAATTCTCCTCGGGAAGAACGTTGGGATGATGAGCGGCCGCGGATGGTGACCCTCGAAGTTTGCGCCCACGACGGATCAAGCGATTCGGCTGATGAGGGATCAGATCAGCCGGGTTCGAAAACCTCTATAGTATAATCAGTTCGGCTGGGATGAGCCGAATCCTCGAAACAGGCCAGAAAGTGGGCAGAGAGAAGAGCTGAATGGCCAGGACAACTCGAGATCTGGTCGTTCTGAAGAGCCGAAAACGAAATACACAATGACTGGTCGGCTGAAAGAGCCGAATGCCTTTATATAATAATAAAAAGAGTGTGCCCTAAGGGCATACAGACTCAGAAATATAGTTTACAACAGAGTGATGTCCGTAGGGCAGACAAACTCTGCAAATATAGTCTACAACGGAGTGATGCCCGTGGGGCAGACAGAATCCAGGGTTCTACTTAGCGAACTACTCCTAGGAAAGCAGTAAATGCGGAAAAGAAAAAGATTACATTTAGACTACTCCTAGAAAAGCGATAAAATGCAGAGGAAATAAGGGTGGTCTTTTGTGCGCAGGGGCAAAGACCTCTATTGCAGGCTTCAAAGTTACTATTTATAGCCCACATTATTAGTTGGTTGAAAGTAGTTGGGGGGAGTGGTTGTAACCATGATCGTGAAAGTTATACTAACTCTCATAGAAGTTACGCCCCAATCTTCAATCGTTCCCGCATTTTGTCCTTCAGGCGCCTTATTGCCGACTCCTGGTGTACCACGTGTCCTTATTGGTTCATACGTGGGTTAGGTCGGCTCAATTTTGGTATCAACAATGCCCCCCCAATAGTCTTTCGAATGAACATTCGGATGACTATTGCTGCCAAATCGACTGTTTAAAAGCACAGCCGAGACCCAAGCTTTAGTTTCGCTGGTCTTGGTCGGCTTTAGGAAAACGGAGCTTTATCATCCCAGCCACATATATCTCGACTTCATCAGTCGATTCTTTACTTTTATTCGATTAGTTCGGCTCTTTTTGAACCTGTCACGCCTCGGGACCGGCGGCGGCCCTCTCGGTAGCGTGCCCAGACCCGCCATATGTCTACACATATAAGGCGTCTACAATAAAAGCGGAAGTAAAAGCAAGAGATAGAACAAATAGGATAAATAGCAACTAATGATATCAGAGCGAGTAAAGTTCTATCATCTAAACAGGAGTAAAAGAAACATAACTAGACAATAAAAGTAGCCATAAAGTAGTACAATGCTATCTCCTCAAAAGGAATGCAAAGATCTAAAAGAATGGTGGTCTCTATACATATACGGGTACAACTCACAACCTCTCACAAAATAAAACCACGAGAGGTAGACCACCTATCAAATCGTCCTCGAAGGAAGCTAGCTCGAAGCAACTCTCTTCCCGCGGTCCCTAGCCTCTCCCTGCGTGGAAGGCTCTGAAAGAAAACATAAAACAGAGGGCGTGAGAACTATAATTTATAGTTCCCAGTGGGCAATTACTGACCTCAGCTCATCGCACCACTAGGCCCCAAAAGAAAAGGGGTGAGTCCAAGATAGTAATGACAATAAATAAATTGCAAATGTGATAGCATAATTAAAAGCTACACTAATGCATTGCAATTAAATATGGCATTTATATAATGCACCTTTACCTTGTCATGAATACTATGCCTCTACATGGCCATATGGGATATCATGAGATACTTTATGAAGTTATGAAAGTGATACTTTATCATGACTACAATGCATGTAAGAAGGCAATAAACGACATCTCCTAGCATACTACATGTATGTATGAATACCCAAATGCCCACATCTATGCTAGAAACAAATCCAAGTAATCCAACTACTCTCTATCTAGTAGTGATTATCACACACTTAATATTGTGTCGGTTTCCATTTCCAATTAGGGACCTACCCAAGGTAGTCCAGCTTGTGCCGCCTAAGTGCCTGTGGTAGCCCAACATTCCTACTCTTGGAATGTGTCTGTCCCACTCGACCCCGTAGGCTTCTCAATACCGCACGAGCGAACATAAGTCGCGTAGGCTAACTCCGTAGTGCCGGCTTGTAGGGAGCGACCCTCACAAGCATGTGCGAATGAGCACAAATGGCAAGCAAGCATAGTCAACGTCTCAAATGTCCAATCCTCATGTCTCAAAAATGGTAGTAGCTACTAGTAGCCCAACGGTCTAGCTCTATGTCACAAAGTGATATCGCAACGCTCACCTGCTTAGTGCCTCTTTATGACACTTAAGCATCACAACTAATCATGCCCAATTCATGTTCCATATCCCAATTAAGACGATAATAGCAAGGTTCACTTTAGCCCGGGCCCAATGCCTCTTTATGACATTGGCCCAATCTCTCAAATAGTCTAAGTCCTTAAGCCTCTCTAGGCTTCCAAAAATCCCTAATGTCACAATTGGCCTATAAGCTAAACGCATGAAAGCAAGATTCATTTTCATAATAGGGATCTTAGTTTCAATCTCAACCAGAATGCTATCTCACACATGCATGCTCTTTACTACATAGAGGCCCAAAATTTTACTATATGTAACATGGACATTTTAAGCATTCAAAAATTCACAATAAATACATATAACAAGAATATGTATGCTTTTTCATTTTACGACATTTAAAACATCAACAATAGGATTTTCTCATTATGTGGCTAGGTCAAACCCACCGAAACATCGCGTGCTCGCTCGATTCGCCGAACGAAGTTGTCCACGAGTCTCAAAATATCCTAAAAGTATCGAGCGAAGAGATACACGGGCATTACGATCAACTATAAGATCAAACTTTGACAAACTTAGCAAAAGAGCTAAAACTCACCTAATGAGTAGGAAATCTCTCTCAAGCTCCAAAAGAGAGCTAAATCCCTTCCAATCCAAGCCCAAGGAAGGTTCTAATCCAATCAATCTAGCCTTAAAAGCTCTAGATCAAAAAGCCCCAAAAATCAACCATAATATCCATTCTAGGATTCCATATTGTAAAACCTACCAAATCAAGGATCAAAGAGTAGAATCCAAGTACTAACCTCCCAAGATGCCTCCAAACAAGCTCCAAATCTTCTAGGGTTGAAGATCGGTCCACCACCAAGCTCTACAAGCAAGCCCTAAGCCTTGCAAGGGTGGAAAGGAGAGAAAGGGGCTGTGCTCCAAGCTCCCTCAAGCAAGCTCCTCTTCTTCTTCTCCTCCTTCTTCTTCTTCTCTCTCTAGAAGGTGTAGGGAGAGGGTGAGAATGAGAAAATGAGAGATGGAAGAGGAAGAAATGGCTAAGAAGCCCATCTAGTGTAACAAAATCCAGAGAGACCTCTCAAAAAAATAATATTGCATCAGCCCAAACTAGGCAGTTTTCGCCCAGAGGGACCGGTCTCTCCCTGTAAGGGACCGGTCTCTCGTGTCGAACCCGAGAAACCAAAGTTCGGGAACCAGTCTCTCCCTGCGCAGGACCGGTCTCTCACTGCGTAGGCGCGCTCGGGGACCGGTCTCGCCTGCCAAGGACCGGTTCCCTCAAGGCTGCCACAACACTGCTCACTGGGGGACCGGTCTCTCCTTCCAGGGACCGGTCCCCGAGAGTAAAAACTCTCAGGACTTGTCCAGAATTTCAGTTTTCGAACTTTTTAGGTCGAAAAACATTCTACAACCCTCCACCAAGTGTGGAAAAGCTCAAAATACATCCAAGCACTCGAACCTCGCAATTTTCAAAGGTCCAGTATGTTACAGAACCAAATGTTTTTCTATCAATAAATTCTTCTTAAAGAAAGTGGCTATATCTCGGCTTCATCAGCCGATTCTTCACTTTCACTCGATTGGCTCGGCTCTTCTTGAACCGACTGTTCTTCTAGCAAGGATTTCTCCTTGCCTTTGCTTTGATTTTTATATCGGCTCCATTGCAGCCGATCGTCATCACTTTTCTTCTGAAATTGCTCGTATTGGGCAACTCGAACACCTAGATCAAATAGGTTAGAAAAATACTTATCTTCAAAATGGTCTTTTATTTTAAAATGTAGACCATTTAACGCCATTTTGGCGAACTCTGATTCCGGCATTTTCATAAAGCACCAGGTTTTGGCTATTTTGAAACGGTCCAAATACTCTTCGACCGTTTCACCTGACATTTGTCAGTATAAAGCCAAGTCGGCGACCGACAATTGTAGCTCCGATCTATAGAATCGCTCATGAAATTTTCTTTCCAATTCGTTCCAACCTTGGACGGAATTGGCTGATAAACTTGTATACCAAGTAAACGCCGTTTTAGTTAACGACATGTTAAACAATCTTAATTTTAAAAATGGATCTGTCGCGGCTTCCCTGCACTGTGCCGTGAACCGTGCCACATGTTCGACCGTGTTTTCGGTCTCATTCCCAGAAAATTTATCAAACTTCGGCATTTTCCAGTTTGCTGGGTATGGATGCTCTGTGTCTATATTTGCAGGATAAGGTGGTCTAAATATAGGCCGCATTGCCGGCCTTGCGCTTACTCTAAAAATATTTCGGATTGCTTCTTCGATTTGCGCATATATTTCATTATTGTTTTCTTGCAAAGAAATTTGTGCTTGTGCTGCATTCGGTCCTTGTAATGGTCCGAAGTTTTGTACTATGGGATTTGCTCCTTGAATATTTGGAGCCTGCCCCACCCAGCTCTACCCCTACATTTTGGGGCTGGTATGTTGCCATTGGCGGAGGTGGTGGCAATCCCCATGTAATTTCCGGCTGTTGACCGGTATTGACGACGGCCGGTCTGTAAGCAGCTTGGAATAGTGCCCCCTGGTATTCCTGTCATTGGTTGCTCATTTTGAGTCAATAATTACCCTATTCGTGCAATATTTTCACTATAGGCCGTGATGACGGCCAGCACCGCGTCTAATCGAGTGGTACTTTGATGGATATTTTGATCTAAAGTTTGTAGGACTCGGCTCATCTGGCCGAGCGCCTGAGTTAGATTCGGCTTTTGATGAGCCGTCTGTCCACTAGTTTCTTCTTCAACTGGCAAAACTGCTTGACATTCGCCAGCATTGTCTGAATCACTAGGTTGATCACTCCCAGAATTTCTAGGAACAACTCTATTACGTAGATTCATGGCGTTATTATCAGCCATAATTTATAAAATATAAATTTACCTAAAAATGAGTCCCATCGGGCATGCCAAAAATTGTTGGTGGCCAAAGGTCCCGACCCTTGACCCGGTCAAGAATTCTCCTCGGGAAGAACGTCGGGATGATGAGCGGCCGTGGATGGTGACCCTCGAAGTTTGCGCCCACGACAGATCAAGCAATTCTGCTGGTGAGGGATCAGATCAGCCGGGTTCGAAAACCTCAATAGTATAATCAGTTCAGCTGGGATGAGCCGAATACTCGAAACAGGCCAGAAAGTGGGCAAAGAGAATAGCCGAATGGCCAGGACAACTCGAGATCTGGTCGGCCTGAAGAGCCGAAAATGAAATACACAATGACTGGTCGGCTGAAAGAGCCGAATGCCTTTATATAATAATAAAAAGAGTGTGCTCTAAGGGCATACAGACTCAGAAATATCGTTTACAACAGAGTGATGCCCGTGGGGCAGACAGACTCTGCAAATGTAGTCTACAACGGAGTGATGCCCGTGGGGTAGACAGACTCCAGGGTTCTACTTAGCGAACTACTCCTAGGAAAGCAGTAAATGCGGAAAAGAAAAAGATTACATTTAGACTACTCCTAGGAAAGCGATAAAATGCAGAGGAAATAAGGGTGGTCTTTTGTGTGCAGGGGCAAAGACCTCTATTGCAGGCTTCAAAGTTACTATTTATAGCCCACATTATTAATTGGTTGAAAGTAGTTGGGGGGAGTGGTTGTAACCATGATCGTGGAAGTTATACTAACTCCTCATGGAAGTTACGCCCCAATCTTCAACCGTTCCCGCCTTTTTGTCCTTCAGGCGCCTTATTTCCGACTCCTGATGTACCACGTGTCCTTATTGGTTCATACGTGGGTTAGGTCGGCTCAATTTTGGTATCAACATATATTTGGGGATGTTGTATAAGATTTGGGTGCATGCTGAATTGGACTGGGTTATCTTACAAATGAAGGATCTGTTTTATTTATCATTGATCGAGTGTTTTCCTTTTTTCCGTTGCGAGCTGCGTTATCTTGCAGATGAATGATTTGTTCTAGTTATTTATTGACTGAATATGTGCGGACTTTTTTATAAAACAACCCTCTAACATTTTTATAATTTGTGAAATAATTCTGCCAAATTTATATTTGGCAATCTAACCCTCTTTTCGCCATGTGGGATTTTTTTCGAAAAGCGGTTAATCATTCACCGCCTTCTCTCATTTTTTTTAAAGAGGTTGTTAGGATTATATGTGAATTATTAGAATATTTATTTGATTGTTAGGATTGTATTGATAGATTATTAGAATTTTCAGACTGTTAAGATTATATAAAATTATATGGATAGATTCTTATGATTTTCAGACTGTTAAGATTATATGAAATTGTATATGGATAGACTATTAGGATTTTCATACTATTAAGATTATATGAAATTGTATAATTAAATTATTAGAATTTTCAGGTTGTTAAGATTATATGTGATTTGTTAAAATTTTTATGTGGTTGTTAAGATTATATATCTATATAATAGAAACAATAAATAAGCAAAAGGCGGTGAATTTTATTTACCGCCTTTGTGAAAAATTAGGAAAGCGGCAAGGCAGTGAACAACTCACCGCTTTCATAAGAAATATCCGAAATTCACCGTCTTTGTGAAAAATTAGGAAAGCGGCAAGGCGGTGAACGATTCACCGCTTTCATAAGAAATATCCGCTTCCAGCCTACGTGGCGAAAGGAAGGTTAGTTTTACAAATATAATTTTGAGGGAGTTATTTTGCAAATTTTAAAATTCTATAGAGTTGTTTATAAAAAAGTCCGCGATGTGCTTGTCCTTAGGGGAACATCTGCCACGTGCGAATTTTCGCACATTTCTTCTGGTGCACATTGGGACTTTAACGGTAGGGTTTGTGAATCTTTAAAAGAAATCCACGTGACAGTGCCATAATATATCCCCACTTATTAGAATTTTTCTATGTTACTTTTGACAATCTTTTTGCTCTCACTTGGCACAGTTGTGCTTGCAGAAAAAAGAGTTCCGATCGTATCTTGAGGTAGAATTTCTGGTTTATCTAGCACGAAGAACGGAAAGGACAGTGTCTCGCATGTTTTCGGATTGAACACTACAACAAAAATGGTATATAGCGACACTTTTAAATGTAGGTACATGTCAAAAAAGTGCTGCTAGCTAAAATTACCGGTACTTTAAAAAGTGTTGCTATATGTGGGGTCGCTAAGTATATAGTGACAGTTAAAGAGTGTCGCTATAACCTAAAGAGTGCTGCTAATTTACCAACACTTATTTAAGCATTAGCAACCGTCGAAACTCTATCTCGTTGGCTGCGGTGGCAGAGGAGGACGACAGTAAAGGCTCTTTGTCTAGAATTTCAGTGGATTGAGTGACGAGAGAAGAAAAGATAGTAATTGAATTTTCTTTTTTTTTTTTCTTTTCTGTTTGTAATCGGGCCAAATGGACTGGGTGTGGTGGGTTGAGTAGAGTAATCTTTTATTTTTGGTTGGATTGGGCTTTATATTTAGACATTAGTAGATATGTTTTTAAGTTTTAGCATAAATGTGACACTTACTCAAAAGTGTTCTAAACATGTGTCCCTATAATCTAATTCTGTTGTAGTGGAAATAGTTATTTTCTTATCTTCAAAAATTTCTAATTTTTCTATCGATTTACTGTAAGCTTTTTTTTTATTTTAATCATAGAATTTGGTAGATCGTTTAAAGCCAAGTGAATTTTCAGTGCTCCGTTTCTAACATCTGTTGTGTTGTTCTTGTTGAATCCCCAACTTGTGTGGGATTTGGTACACATTTAAGTTTACTGATTTGGTTTAGTAGAATATTATTCATGCTCTTTTTTATTTACTTATAGAAAACAATAAATAACTTTTTTCTCTTTTTCTTTCTCTCTCTTCCTCTCTTTCTTTCTTTCTTTCTTTCTTTTTCACTGCCCCCCTGTAGCTGCAGCTTCTGCTGCAGCTACTGTGCAATCAGCAGCAGCAGCTGCCTGCTGCAGCTGCTATGCAATCAGCAGCAGTAGCTGCGTGCACAGCAGCTATTGCTGAAGCTTGCTGCTGCAGCTGCTCTGCAATCAACAGCGCCGCGGCCCTCCTCTCCTCCTCTTCTTGCCGTCGATGCCACGTCTGTTAGAGGCATTGCTCCACATAGGAATAAAAGAACTTTTCAATTTGACAAGTTTTTTATTTCTATTTATTGGTAAGAAATTGAAGCTTTATTTGTTGTTGATTCAAAATTTACTTTTTTTTCCTATTTTGTGTGTTATGCTAAAAGAAGTGTACAAAGGAGGTAATCTTATGGAAGAACCTCCATCTGCGTGACTGGGTCATCGCCGCGGCCCTCCTCTCCTCTTCTCTCCTGCCGTCGACACCACCTCTGTTAGAGGCGTTCCATTGTTGCAAATTTTCTTCCTCTTTGATATTTTACTGCTATATGGCCCTCTTTTACATTTTAGTTCATCATGAAAAAGTAGTCACCTATTGCAAGCACTTTAGACATGGCTTGCAGATTGAAATACTAGAGTATGTGCATTCCAAAGGGTTTTGCACAGGGACATGAAACCTGAAAACTTTGTTATTGGTAATCATCGCAGAAGAGGCCAGGTAGCTTTTTAGATGGTTTTCACTGGTTAGATGGTGCGAATAGTTCTTGAAAATCCCTGCAGCTTATATGTTTAATGTCCACGTTGTGTAGGTATACATAATTGATTTCGGATTTGCAACATCATATCTAGATCCTGCTCTATTTATTGGTAGGAAATTGAAGCTTTATTTGCTGTTGATTCAAAATTTAATTTTTTTTTTCCCATTTTTTGTGTCATGCTAAAAGAAGTGTACAAAGGAGGTAGTATAATTTACATCGTCTTTCAGATTTTAGAAAACTGAGGATTAGAACGCACGTGGGACAAATTCATCTTTTCGATTCGAAATATTTTGTCAGGATCAAGAAGCGTCATTTAAATGGTGTTTAAAAGCTCAGGTTGCGAAATGCCAGAAAAGATTTCTAAAGAAAATACCAAAAAGAAGTTCGAGGTAGTATAAAATTAATAATTAATTCAGTGGTTTTCTAAACATAATTTATATATTCAAATATTAGTTCTAAGTTTTTACATATTTAAATATTAGTTCTGCACTAAGCCTGGATTTTTTTTAATAAAAATTTTATGTAATTGTTGATGCCAAAATTGAAATTAACATGCCGACCTAACCCACGTATGAGCCAATAAGGACACGTGGTACACCATGAGTCGGCAATAAGGCGCCTGAAGGTTTTAGGCAGGAACGGTTGCGAAGTGGAGCATAACTTCACGATGGGGCGTAACTTCCATGAGGAGTGGGCGTAACTTCCACGATCATGGTTACAACCACTCCCCCCACTACTTTCAACCAACAAATGATGTGGGTTGATATTACTATAAATACTAATTTCGAAGCCTGTAATAGAGATCTTTCTCTCCCCTGAACGAGAAGATCACCACATTTTCATTTCTTTCCTTTCCTGCATTTATTGCTTTCTAGGAGTAGTCTAAATGTAATCTTTCCTTTTTCGCATTTACTGCTTTCCTAGGAGTAGCTTTTAAGTAGAACCCTGGAGTCTGTCTGCTCCACGGGCATCACTCTGTTGTAAACTACATATTTGCAGAGTCTGTATGCCCTTCGGGCACACTCTGTTTTATTAATATATATATATATAGGTATTCGGCTCTTTCAGCCGACCAGTTATCGTGTATTTCTTCCATTCGGCTCTTCTGCCGATATTGATCCCTACACAATTCGTACATTCAGCTCATCCAGCAGAACCGATTCAAAAGTAGAGGTTTTCGAACTCGGCTAATCCGATCCCTCATCAGCCGAATCGCTTGATCCAGTCGAAGGGCGCAAACTTTAAGGGTCACTATCCGCAGCCGTTCCTCGCCCCGACGCGCTCCCCGAGGAGGATCTTTGACTGGGTCAAGGGCCGGGAAATTCTGCTCCCAATAATTTTTGGCACGCCCGGTGGGACCCAATTTTAGGTAAATTTATATTTTTATTCAAATTATGGCTGATGATAATGCCATGATTTGCGCAATTGGGTTGTTCCTAGAAATTCTGTGAGTGGTCAACTTAACGATTCAGACAATGCTGGCGGCCGCAAAGCAGTTTCGCTAGTTGAAGGAGAAACTAGTGAACAGTCGGCTTATCAAGAGCCGACTCTAACTCAGGCACTCGGCCAGATGATCCGAATCATGCAAACTGTAGATCAAAATATCCATCACAGTACCGCACGATTAGACGCGGTACTGGCTGTCATCACGGCCTATAATGAAAATATTTTTCGAATCAGACAGTTATTTACCCGAAACGAACAACCTTACGGGAGGCAACAGGGGCCTCTAACTGCGCCGGCGCAACAAAATTCAGTCACACCGGCGGTCTCACATGCACAACTGCAAATAGCACCCTTCCAGGCTGCTTATAGGCTGGCGAATATAAACGCCGGCCCGAAGTCGGAGATTGTATCCAGTTTACCTCCTTTACCAGCTTATCAGCACCAAAATACGGGGATTAGAGCTGGGAGGCAGGCCCCTAATGCTATGCAAGGAGCGAACCCTGCAATACAGAATTATGGAGTTCCTCAAGGGCCGAATCTAACTCAAGCACAAGCTCCGCTTCCCATACAAGGGAATAACAATGAGCTGTATGATCAAATTGTGGAAGTCATCCGGAATACCTTCGGAGTAAAGGCCAGGTCGGCTATGCGTCCTATTTTTCGATCCCCGTATCCCGCAAACATAGATACAGAGCATCCTTATCCGGTGAATTGAAAAATGCCGAAGTTTGACAAGTTTTCCGAGAAGACGCCGCAGACCCATTTTTGAAACTTAGGTTATTCAACACTTCGTTAACCAAGACAGCTTTTATTTGGTACACGAGTTTACCCGCTAATTCCGTTTGAGGTTGGGACGAATTAGAAGGAAAATTTCATGAGCAGTTTTACAGATCAGAACCAGAATTGTCGGTAGCTGATCTAGCCCAATTTAAACAAAGAACAGGCAAATCGGTTGAAGAATATTTAAACCGATTCAAGACGGCCAGAAGTCGATGCTTTGTCAGGATGTCGGAATCAGAGTTCGTCAAAATGGCGTTAAATGGTCTGCATTTTAAGATAAAAGACCATTTTCAAGATAAGTATTTTTCTAACCTATTTGACCTAGGTGTTCGGATTGCCCAATATGAGCAATTCCAGAAAGAAAGTGAGGACGATCGGCTGCAATGGAGCCGATATAAAAATCAAAGCAAAGGCAAGGAGAAATCCTTGATAGAAGAACAGTCGGTTCAAGAAGAGCCAAGCCAATCGAGTGAAAGTGAAGAATCGGCTAATGAAGCCGAGGTATATGTGGCTGGTAAAGAGCCACTTTCTTCAAAGCGAAATCCTTGATAGGAGAACATTCGGTTCAAGAAGAGCCGAACCAATCGAGTAAAAGTAAAGAATCAGCTAATGAAGCCGAGATATAACCACTTTCTTCAAGGAGAAATTCTTGATAGAAAAACATTCGGTTCAAGAAGAGCCGAACCAATCGAATAAAAGTAAAGAGTCGGCTGATGAAGCCGAGATATATGTGGCTAGGATGATAAAGTGCCGTTTTTTTAAAGCCGACCAAGACCAGCGAAACTAAAGCTTGGGTCTCGGCTGTGTCATTTTGAGCAGTCGATTTGGCACGAATGTTCATTCGAAAGACTATTGGGGGGTCATTGTTGATGCCAAAATTAAAATTAACATGCCGACTTAACCCACGTATAAGTCAATAAGGACACGTGATACACCAGGAGTCGGCAATAAGGCGCCTGAAGGTTTTAGGCGGGAACGGTTGAGAAGTGGAGCATAACTTCCACAATAGGGCGTAACTTCCATGAGAAGTGGGCGTAACTTCCACGATCATGATTACAACAACTAACCCCACTACTTTCAACCAACCAGTAATGTGGGTTGATATTACTATAAATAGTAATTTCGAAGCCTGCAATAGAGATCTTTCTCTCCCCTGAACGAAAAGACCATCGTATTTTCATATCTTTCATTTCCTGCATTTATTGCTTTCTAGGAGTTGTCTAAATGTAATGTTTTCTTTTTCGCATTTACTGCTTTCCTAGGAGTAGCTTTTAAGTAGAACCTTAGAGTCTGTCTGCCCCACGGGCATCACTCTGTTGTAAATTACATATTTGCAGAGTCTGTATGCCCTTCGGGCACACTCTGTTTTATTAATATATATATATATAGGTATTCGGCTCTTTCAGCCGACCAGTTATCGTGTATTTCTTCCATTCGGCTCTTCTGCCGATATTGATCCCTACACAATTCGTACATTCAGCTCATCCAGCAGAACCGATTCAAAAGTAGAGGTTTTCGAACTCGGCTAATCCGATCCCTCATCAGCCGAATCGCTTGATCCAGTCGAAGGGCGCAAACTTTAAGGGTCACTATCCGCAGCCGTTCCTCGCCCCGACGCGCTCCCCGAGGAGGATCTTTGACTGGGTCAAGGGCCGGGAAATTCTGCTCCCAATAATTTTTGGCACGCCCGGTGGGACCCACATAAAGTAAATTTATTTTTTTATTAAAACAATGGCTGATGATAACGCCATGAATTTGCGCAATAGGGTCGTTCCTAGAAGATCCGGGAGCGATCAACAACCCAGCAATTCAGATAATGCTGGAGAACGCCAAGCAGTCTTACCTGTTGAAGGTGAGACTAGTAGCCAATCAGACCAACAAGAGCCTAGTTTGGNATATATATATATATATATATATATATATATATATATATATATATATATATATATATATATATATATATATATATGTATTCGTCTCTTTCAGCCGACCAGTTACTGTGTACTTCTTCCATTCGGCTCTTCTGCCGACATTGATCCCTGCACAGTTCGTATATTCGGCTCATCCAGCAAAACCGATTCAAAAGTAGAGGTTTTCGAACTCGGCTGACCCGATCCCTCATCAGCTGAATCGCTTGATCTAGTCGAAGGGCGCAAACTTCGAGGGTCATTATCCGCAGCCGTTCCTCGCCCCGACGTGCTCCCCGAGGAGGATCTTTGACCGGGTCAAGGGTCGGAAAATTCAGCTCCCAACAGTAATTAATCCCTCTGTTGGTTTCACTTTTTAATACCTAGCTTTTCTAATTGGTAACATGCACTTATGATTTGTCTTATATGCAGATAATAAAGTCAAGGATTTAGTTGACGGAGTTGGTTTCAAATGTTGGTAATCTAAACAGTAAGAAATTTTTTTTTGCTTAATACATAAAGTGTTCTATAGCTTAGATACTTTGCCTTATATGTATGATCTCCTGCCACGTACTCATCATATGCTATTGTGAGTGGATTAAGTAATGTTCCATAAGAAAAGCTAGATAAATATAATTCTATGGAGAAAAAAAATGGTCGCTAATTGTTAAGGCTTCACTATTTGGTTATATTTACATTTTAAAAGAAAACTTAAATTTTAGGGAACTGAATACACATGAGATTTGTTGATTATTTAAAATCTAAACACCTATATTTTCTTTTGACAGAAAATATCGAGAATTTAGCTCTTCTTTTTTTTCTTCTTCTTTTGATTGTTTGAAGTTGCCATTTAACATTCGACTAGGGCACGGTACAAACTAATTTAACAACAGCAAGGAAAATACAGCATTCATCAATGATTCAATCATATTAGAATTTGACGTTAAGAAATAGCTAAAAAAGAACTAATTATTCAGCTTAATTAAATTTGCATAAAGAACCATTTTTTAGGCATATAATTCAACTAAAATAGTAAACTACATGCTTAATGAAACGATCTAATCTATTGAGAAAAGAGAATAGAGAGAATTTCTTGGTGATACATGCATAAGAAATTATGAATGCTATTAATGTTGATAGGTTATTCGTAGTATAAGGTGTTGTGGGTCATGTATCCAGAAATAGCTAGCAACTATTATTCTTCAGTAGATTCATCCTTTTCTTAATGCTTATTTTATGTAGTCAACTGAAATTTGCACAATATTCTTTTCAGTTTATTTCGAACTATATGATCTCAAGCAACAAGGTTTCATAAGAACAACAAGAGGTAATTTCATATTCTTCGATCAATCTAATTTACTGAAGTGTGATTTACAAACAAGGAACTTTTGCTGTTTGATTGTTGCTATTGGGTTTCCAATAGATATTTGGTGAGCGAGTTTGGATGGGATGTGAGGAGATTGGATGAGGCTAGAGAAGAGGGTGGGGGGTAGCTGCTGTAAAAGCTGAAGCTTTCCATGCCCCAATTGCTTTTTACAATGATCTCTTCTATGAGTTCTTCAAAGTAAATTCACCTCATGCTAATTTTGATTTATTTTTTGATCTTATTATTGTGAATTTGGTACTGCTTAGTTGTCTATAATCAAAGATGAAACTACTTGCATGTGAAAGTAAAATTAGGGGTGTTTGTGTGGTTCTTAACCTTTGATGCTTTTGTATACTATTTAGGGCCTATGATTCATGCCTTTATATAGAGGTGGAAGGGCACTGCTATAGGAGATCAATACGTATGCTGATGAGACTCTCAATTTGTGACTTCTTTATAGATATAATAATATTATTTCAATATTTTTTTCCTTTATTTCCTTTTTTCCTTCTTTATATATTGCTGCATTTTGTTCTTTCCTTTGCCTATTTTCCTAAGAAAGATAATGCAAATGGATGCTGCACCCTTAGTCATCAGAGCGTACATTGACAACAGACGCATAAAAGAAGGGATGTTTGGACTGATGACCAACCAGCAATAGAATGATAACAAAATAAGATATTTGCTTTTTTGCTCGGAGAATTAAACTACTAATTTCTATTGGCTTTTATGACCTAGCATTGTATGGAGAAAAGATCCTACTCTCTTTGGAGTATATTATGCTTAGAAACTGCTTAATGCCTATCAGAACTGACACTCACGACTCTCATTACTCTATATATTTTCTGACCCTCCTTTTGTCTTTCTATAAAGATGGTCACTAGATGTTACATTTTATGGAATTCATCCCTCTTTTGGCTTCGACTTTTTTGTACCTAACTTCTTTAATTGGTAACATACACTTATGAATTGTAGTAAAAAATCTAAAGCTCAATTTAATATCCCAGGCCAACATACTTTTTCGGTGCTTTACATATTCTGACTTAGGCATTTACAAGTCCAGGACTCTCGCATTATCAATTTTATTTCTCTTTATTTACTTCTTTTCTTTTCTTTTCTTTTTTAGTCTAGTAATTAAGCCTTTGTAAATGTCTTATATGCAGATAATAAAGTGAGGAATTAGATGGTGGAGTTGGTCTTATATGTTGATAAACTGAACATTGAGTAAGCTTATATTTTTCTAATTAGATACCTAGCCTTATATGTATAATCTCTTACCATGAACTCCTCATATGTTGTTCCAAGTGGATTAAGTAATGTTCTATGAGAAGAGCCGGTGTAATATACGGACTTTTGTTACTTGTTTAGGTATGGGAAAGAGAATGGAAATGAGGTGAAACCGTTTTGACGCGAATTGGACGCGAAAACAGATGAATTGGGCCAATATTTCATTATGAGGGACTATTTTGCAAATTGCAAAAATAGAGGATTAAGTTGCAAAATGGCTTAATCTTATCCCCTCTCTCTCTCTATCACTATTAAACCTTATCCTCTATCCCTCTCTCTCTCTCTGTGAACCTGCCAGAAAACAGGGGAAACAAGAGAAGAAAAAAAAGAAAGAGAGAAGAAGAAGAAGAAAAAGAAGTAGAAGGAGAAGAAGAAGAAGTAGATGAATTGGAGGTAAAAATCTCTATTCTTCTTCCCTTTCTTTTCCCTTCCTTCCTCTCTTTCCCTTTTCTTCTTCCTTTCCTTCCTCCCTCTTCTTCCCCTGCTGCTGCTGGTGCAGTTTTGCAGCCTTGCTGCTGCTGCGAGGTACTGTAGCAGCAGCAGCAAGGTGCTGCGAGGTACTGTAGCAGCAGCAGCAGCAGCTCAGCAGCAGCAGCAAGCTCAGCAGCAGCAGCTCAGCAACAGCAGCAGCTCAGCAGCAGCAGCAGCAGCAAGCTGCTGCTTGCTGCAGCAACAGCAAATTGCTGCTGCTGCAGGGACAGCAAGAAAGAAAAGAAAAGAAAAAGAAGAGAAGAAAGAAGGAAATGAAGAGAAGGGGAAGTTAGGAGAAGAGGGAACACAAGAGAGAAAGAAAAGGAAACAATGAAAGAAAAGAATGAAGAAAAGAAAAAGAAGAAAGGAAAAAGAAGAAATGAAAGGAAGAGAGGGAATGAAAGAGAGAAAATGAGAAAGAGAGTTAGATGAAAAGAAAAGAGCATAAATAAAAGCATGATTGAAGTTGATGTAGGAATTGCATCGAGTAATGCTATTATTGTGATTCGCCCCCCCCTAATCGTCAATTGATGTGCGCAGGGTGTTCGAAAGTGTGAGTTAAAGTGTTATACATTTCCGATTTGGCGCAATTGAAGGTATCGATGTTCAAGTTTCGTGATTTGAGTTTGATTGGAGATCCCAATTTCTGAATTGTGATTCGGAACTTTTGTTGTGTGTAGTAATTTCAGGAAATCGCAAGAAGGGTCGCGTGAACCCTTTTTTTTATCGGAGACGACTTAGCGAGTCGAGGTGGGTTCCGAGCTGCCGAAAACGGCAAATTTCCTCCTATGCCTATTTCGGTACAAGCTGTATAATATGTGAATTTGCGCATATAATTTACCTTCTGTTGATCCTCCGTTCGTGAAAATTGAAGCATGATAGAAACTTAGTATTGATATCTGATTATGCGCTGAGATATGTATGTGCATATGTATATGAGCATTGTGCTGAATAGACGTAGCTTATGTCCCTAATTGTGATCCTCCGTTCTTGATTTTGTTGTTGAAAGAGATGCCATTAGCATGAAGTTGAGCTCATATGCACAGATGAAAACTGATGTAAGTCATACTTCTTTCCTCCTCATGAAATAGTATTGTTAGCAATAATTAGATATTTTAGTTCCAGTCATGGGAAGCCAATTAACGTTTCATGTATCTTGATTTAGTCATCTAACACTCATTTGTATCGTGCATGGTATATAGTATGTGATAAGAAATGTTATCTTGATGCATCATTATTAGTCACTTATATCGTGCATGCCATATGTTGTTTGTCAGTGACTGTGGATAGAGTGATAGTAGTGTACAGAGATTTGGACATAGAGATGGTCTTTGTTTATGTGATCATGAGATTTGACCTACTGTTCACTCTATGATTACATTGAGGACATCGGATTGGGTACTGTGATATTGTTGACCATGACATAGACTATAGCCTGCAAGGCCACCTTGAGATGACAGTACTTGTGCTATGTGACATGTGACTCGGTAGGGGTCGCTCCCCTTCGAGTGCCGCTCCGGATGTTGGCTGGTTATGTTTGTGATATGTTTACCCATGAGGGTAGAGCCTAGGGGTCGACGGTGCACCTGCGGGAGTGCGATTCCGACCTAGGCGGGCACAGGCTTGATCGGACGTATGAGTCGGTCGTTGAGATTGGGTATTATCGCAGCACTTGTTTCGTAGTAGTTACATTGATGCATACATTATGCAATTGCTTTCTTTTCCGCTCTCTACATGTGTAAAGATGACAATACAACAGGTAAAGAGACAGGTATAGAGAGTTGTTTATATTACATGCAGATATTCACTTACTGTTACTTTACATTTGCCTATGCAGATCATGGTCAGTTAGCCTTCTACTATGCTTGACATTCCTTTACACTGCTATCGTCATTTACCTTGATTGTTACTTATAGTCATTTGTTTATCTGCTTAGTTAATTTCCTGTTATACTTACATTCAGCTTCTTACTCACCTTGTATTTACTGTTCATTAGTTAAATTGGCTTCCAGTAGACCTAGTGGGAAGGTCGTGGTTGTCGAGGATCGTACCCACTGGGAACTACTGTTGAGTAGTTCTCACACCCTTGGTGGTTTACTTTTCAGGGGTCGTATACTGGCGGTTGATCGAGGTGAGGGGGATCGCGCAGTAGTTAGCAACTCCTACCAGCATGTCTTTACAGTAGAAGGCCACCAGATAGAGTACTATAATTGTACAACTTGCTTATGCTCGGGAGAGTCTGGTTTGTTCTCATGTATTTTCCTTTGTAGTTGGGGCTTATTTGGTGATGTACATGTTGTATGGTAACTTGGTGGGAAATAGCGCTCTGTTACATGTTACTTCTTTTGATTCTGGTGTTGTGGATGTTTGTCATAGTTGACCTTGCGGTTGTTTGTTCATGTCGACTTTGTTACCGCTTCGTTCGGGCAGGGGAAACTCTGTCCGTTCGGCGGGTCTGTTAGCGTCCCGTAGTCTTCCGCTGCGAACTCGGGGCGTGACAGCCGGATAAATCTAATGCTGTGGGGAAAAAAAGTTGCTAATTATTAAGGCTTCATTTCATTTCGTTATATTGACATTTTTCAAAAAACTTAAACTTTAGGCAATTGATTACACATTATATTGACATTTTCCCCTTGAATATCGGATGGTTTTGATGGCTGCGATCGACCCGACCCTTCTTAACTGGTGATGGGGACACTTTGGATGGCCTACTTTGTAGGCAACCGATTGCTCCCTGCTATGCCAAAAAAAAGACTTCGGCAGCGATCTAATACGCAAAAAAAGACTTCGACGGCGATCTAATAATGTTCGATGGGTAGGGAAGCCTTAGCAAAGTATATTTATTTTCACTATCAGGTTTTGTTTTCGCTCCTACTCTATATTTGTAAAGAATTTATTTTCATCTCGATTCATTTAGTCTATTTGTTATGGTTTCCATGGTCTGATTTAGTTTCCTATGTCTTCCTGCTGCCTGTGGGGTTTTTGCTGCATTTTATACATATTTTCTCTTCATTGTTGTCCTGTGTGCTCTACGATAATATTTATGATGGCCTTCCCCTTGAATGTCAAATCGTTGTGATAATTGAGAGGGTCCCGGGCCTTCTTGACTGGTTATGTGGCCACTTTGGATGGCCACTTTGGATGGCCTTTGTACTCGATTAATATTCCAGCTTCAACTTTGATTGATTAAACTCTTCTTTGTTCTCTTTAGGTTTCTGGATAACCACCAAATTTTCTACTCTTTGTGCCAAGCTGTGGTGTTCTAATGCAATTGTATATGTAAACCTTAGTGCCTTAGCACATATTAGTGTAAAGTTGCATGAGTTAGATCTAACTGAAATTGTTGCATGAATGATTGCATATTGCATTCACTTTAGAGAACAAATTTGAGTTTTAGTTGGATTCTTCGTTTGAAAATTGCATCTTTAGAATTTGAGCTGAGTATAATAGCTACATATGTAGCTTAACGAGCCTTCCTCACTACGTAAATTGTGTAAAATAATGCAATTCAGGTATGAAATTTGGTAATATTCATTTTTTTATGCAGTGAGTAAACTTGCAAGCATTGGTTTTATACTTCAGTTTCCAGTTTTGGTTGTTTGCAGGAGAGAAGCCAAAGTTCTCTTGGTGATTCACCTATTGGTATTTGGCAAAGCCACGTTCTTACTATTACTACTCTGTAAATCTGAATATTTTTGCTGATTTTTTTATTGTTGCCCCTATTTTGTCCCATGCTATGATGACCTTCCCTTTGAATGTCAGATGGCAGCGATAATTGAGAGGGGCCCGGGGGTTCTGGCTCAATCAACAGTACTAAGCAAGGAGGCTGCGGCCCAAATCTAATAATGTTCGGTGGCCGGG
Organism: Ananas comosus; assembly: GCF_001540865.1. Taxonomy (NCBI): domain Eukaryota; kingdom Viridiplantae; phylum Streptophyta; class Magnoliopsida; order Poales; family Bromeliaceae; genus Ananas; species Ananas comosus. The sequence continues at coordinate 4,560,774 of NC_033644.1, read as the reverse complement.
GGAGTCTGAGCAGGGTATATTTATTTATTTCCATGTCCATTCACGTATGCTGTTTGGTGTGATTTTCGCAGGCTGAATTATTATGAAGCTTCTCATCTTTCTTGCAAGCATTGATTTTATGCTTCAGTTTTCAATTTTGGTTGTTTACCGGAGAGAAGCCAGGGTTCTCTTGGTAATTCGGTTGTTGGTATTTAGCAAAACTACATTTTTATTGTAACTCTTACGCAAATTCGCATCTTTCTATTACGAGGTTAACTTTATTTTAATATTTCTACTACATGGTTAACTTTGTAAATACAATTTTACTTGAATGAATCATAATAATCATAATAATCTAGAAGTTAAAAAGAATAGGAGAATATATTTGCAATTGATACTAATTTGTTTGATGTATTTCTTTGGGGCAATGATGATAGATGAAAGAAATCGGACTTCAAATATCCTCTTGGTACATAGGAGGTCACACTCTTGATTGAATACACCTTTTGTCTGAGCCTTAACTTATTTTCCTTCGCGACTCATGATTTACTTATCTTTTTTTAAACAAATTTCTTTCAATCGGCACATATTTATTTAGATTTTTTATTGGAGTTTTTTTAGGGGATAATTATTGTGTGAGCTTACTTTATGCTTTGTTTGATTTTAATATTTCTGCTATGAAGTTAACTTCTTTTTGTAGATTAACGTATTAATGATTGACAATTTTGTAAGGGTTACTTTGTCGTCACACTTATTTAAGTCATTTTAGTTTATTTCAGCTTAATGCCAAACGGTTCTAATTGTTCAGGCTTAGCTTAGTTGAAATGCTCGAGTAGCTCTTGAATCTGCCAAATTGCAAGTAGGCCCTCGATCTCTCACTTTAACACAGTGATCTAATTATCTCTTAAACACTGATTCTTGCAATTCCACTACTTGATGTGTTTTCCATCAAAAGCCTCTATTCATTTGGCAGTTTATTTGGTCAGTTCCTAGCAGTGAAAAGGAGCCTAGAATGAAATTTGAACCAAATAGTAGATTAAGACAGTGTTGTGTTACTCTTTGTAATTAGTTTAGGATTAAGCACATACTAAGCATAAAAGTTGACCTCAATTTTGCTTTCATTTACTATGGTAATTTAACGCCTTAGAGTTTGTTTCTCTTAAGCTATCAGCTAAGAGCAGTAACAAGTTTGGAAAAAACTGAACTCGGGGGCAATATCTAATGGAAGAATTTGCAAATCCTTAATGTGGTTCATGCATGATTGCAGAAGAGTGATGGTGATACTGTAACGCCCCCAATAGTCCCACATCAGATGGGATACTGATTCCGATCAGTTTATAAGAGACTTAAACATTAGTAATAATAACTGGGCTTAAGCATTTTGGGCTGGTGTTTGAACCCGACGAGTTATTATTGCTAGTGGGCTGGGTCGTTACATTTGGTATCAGAGCCGAATACCAATCAGAAGTGTGAGAAATAAGTGCTATGCGGGGCAAAGTGCTACACCAACGGGTTTGGTGGGAGCCACCTCTTCAACCCGTAGGAGCCACCTCTAGAATCTCACATCGCCTGGTAATGGTCCTGGTCTGTATGTCTGTGATCTGGTTTGGACCTGACGAGGACGTCAGGGTCTAAATAGGGGGAGTTTGTAACGCCTCAATAGTCCCACATCGGATGGGATACTGATCCGATCAGTTTATATGAGGCCTACACGCTAATAATAATAGCCGGGCTTAAACATTTTGGGCCAGTGGTTGGGCCCAAGGAGTTATTGTTGCTAGCGGGTCGGGTCGTTGCATTTGGTATCAGAGCCGAATACCAGCCGGAAGTGTGAGAACTAAGTGCTATGCGGGATAAAGTGCTACACCAACAGGTTTGGTGGGAGCCACCTCTTTAACCCGTAGGAGTCACCTCTAAAATCTCACATCGCCTGGTAATTCTGGTCCTGGTGTGTCTATCTGTGATCTGGTTTGGACCCGACGAGAACGTCAAGGTCTAAACAGGGGGAGTTTGTAACGCCCCCAATAGTCCCACATCAGATGGGATACTGATTCCGATTAGTTTATAAGAGACTTAAACAATAGTAATAATAACTGAACTTTAGCATTTTGGGCTGGTGTTTGGGCCCAACGAGTTATTATTTGCTAGTGGGCTGGGTCGTTACATTTATTATGTGGCTGGTGTGGATTATGTGGGGGAGGCAATGATGATTTTCTACGAACAAAATGAACTTCCTGTTTCGAAAAGCAGTGATGGTTTTGTTCTTCCAAAATTAGAGGCAGATGATTGGGGGGGGATGCAATATGTGGTCTTACTCTTCTTTCCTTCTCTTTTTTTTTATTTGTATTTTGTGGTGTTATTTACCCTCGCAAGCTCACTTTCATTCCTTTACATATTGTACTTGCATTACCTTCTTTATTTTCGCATGCTTTAATACTGGCTATCTTTTACCCTTTTGTGTTATGTAATATATAGGTCCTTGCAACTTTTGATCTACGTTATTACTACCCTATTTGTTTGATTGGTTCTCTTGACGTTACTGTTAGTTGTTTGTTCTTTCTTTTTCCTTCCCTATTTTGTCTTGCCACTTCTTACTTTAACTTGCTCTTTTTCCCGTATGCTTTGATATTAGCTATCTTTTGCCCTTTTGTATTTTGTGATATATACATAATTTACCTCCAGGTTTGGATTTACCTTATTACCGTCTCAGTTGTTTGGTTGATCCTCCTTACTTTGCTATTAGTTGTCTATATTTTTCTTAAACTGATCCTCTCTCCCTCTTTTTCGCTGCCAAAATTTTTTTCGCCGTACTTTTTACACTGCTTGCTGAAGAAAATACTGGCCGTATGTTTGACAGCAATATATCTGAGCCTCTTTAGAAGCCATCCACGAGGAACTCTATGTGTTTTCTCTCTATTAAACTTTTACTTTGTCTTCTCCTGTGCTATTCACTTCTTTGTTTCTATAGAATCCTTTCCTTTCCAGCAAGTACAAAACTATAGTGATGGTGTGGTTTGGCAGCGACCTTCCCTGCGCAGCGGCTGCATGGCCCCTTACCCTCAGCACGTCGGGGTTCTCTTTATATTCAATCGAAAACTGGACTTCAGGAAAAAAAAAACATGATATTCGGTGCATATAAAGGTTTATAATTCAGAATTTTACTCTGAACTACATCAAGGTATTTGATGCGTATAAAAGGTTAGTGAGGGAGAGAGAGAATTTTAAAATTTTAAATTCTAAATTTTATATTTTATATTTAAATTTTAAATTTTAATTTTAACTTATAATATTTATATCAATTTTAAGCTTCAAAGTTTAAAAGTTTAAATCTCTAAACTCTATAAAATTAATTAATTAATTAAATTTATTAATGATTGTGGGTCACATAAAAAAAAAATTAAATTTACTTTTTTATATAAATTTTTCGCTGTGTAGTGCTGGCCTTCACTAGTATTATATAGGAAAAACTTTAAAACCCCCCCTGTGGTTTCGTAGTTTCTCACTTTTCCCCCTGTGGTTTAAAATGTATCAATTTGCCCCCCTGTGGTTTCATTTTTCTCTTTTTCTTATCAATTTCATTATTTTTTTTTCTTAAATCAGTAATAAAGTTAAAATTAAAGGGTACTAAAGTGAATATTTGATAAATCTAGATGAGTATCTGAAGTTTTTTGTATATAATTTAACGAAATATTAACGAAAAAGCTACCGAAAAGAGAAAAACGAAACCACGGAGGGGTAAATTGATACACTTTCAACCACAGGGGGGCAAAATGAGAAACTACGAAACCACAGGGGGGGTTTTTGAAATTTTCCCTATTATATAATAATATAGATACATAAAAAAAATAAAATATAATAAT
>NC_033644.1:4548730-4556065 GCF_001540865.1 Ananas comosus | reverse complement strand
TAATTCTTTTTAAATAAAACATTTTTAATTATATGTAATATATTTTTAATCTTTTTTTTTTCTATTTTAATTTTAGACACGTAGTATGCCCTATCAACGTTCAATAATTTATCAATAATTTATTATTTAACTATCTCTCTCACACAATTTTTTTTGAATCAAGTTAAAAATAACCATTTTAAAAAATTACTTCTGAATCGACATAGAACAAAAAAAGATTCAACTGTAATATAATATTTAAAAACAAAAAAAAGATATTTCTTATATATGTTAATCTTGTAATGATTTACGGAACTAAGAAATTATATCTTTTGCTGTACAACCTATTTTTAGCCAATATTATAAAATTAAAATTGTAACGCCTCTAATAGTCTCACATCGGATGAGATACTGATTTCGATCAGTTTATATGAGACCTACACGCTAATAATAATAACTGAGTTTAAGTATTTTGGGCCGATGGTTTGGGCCCAACGAGTTATTATTGCTAGCGAGTCGGGTCATTGCAATTGGTATCAAAGACGAATACCAACCGGAAGTGTGAGAACTAAAAACTATATATATATATATATATATATATATATATATATATATATATATATATATATATATAATTATATATATATAATGGTATATATATATAATATTATATATATATATATATATATCAAAGTAGGGAGAGAGAGGTTGTGGTCACGAGTTATGTCCACCTCGTGGACCGCTGCAAGAAGGGAAACTTGGCCCCAAATTATTAAAAGTTATAAATAGTACCTTCCTATCTCAGCCCACCGTTCCCCTCCTTTCTACCCTCTTTCGCTCCGCTCTCCATCCGCCTCAGCTTCTCTCACAATATGCGTCGTCATCACAACGTGGAAGTAAATAATATAAATTTTTTATTTTTTCTTTTCTCTTCTTTGTCTCCACTTAACGTTTATTTATATATTTATTTATTCATTTTATTAATGAAGAGAGGCGGGCGGGCGGCAGCGGCGGCGGCTGCGAGTCGCGGCGGCTGGGGAGGCCGCCGCGGCGGCGCCTGCTGCGGCGCGGGCGGCGGCGGCTGCGGGCGCGGGCGGCGCGGCGGGCAGCGGGGGCCGAGCCAGCGGTAGATGCAGAAAGGCGGAGAGGACTACGAACTCTGGTTTTCGGTATGCACTCGGAAGTGCGCTTTCAGCTTTGGCGGTAGACGCCTGTTTTGGTGACATCAAGAAAGTTTTTAAAAAATGATAAAATTTGGAGTCTAAGTTAGTAGTTTATTGCATGTATTGTGTTAAGACTAGAATATCGTTGTGTGTGTTTTTTAAAAAAAATATTTTAAGTATTTAGGCTTTATTTTATTATGGTTAAAATATGTTTAATTGCCCTGATGTTGATGCAATGTTATGTCGACGTTGGGTTTTTTTTTTTTCAAAAAAGATTTTTAATCTCGAAAAAAAAGTTAATAGTTTTTTTCCCTCCCTCTCCATCTCCTGAAGCCTCTCTCTCATTCTCTGGCTCCCCACCCGCACCCCTCTCTCTCCTCCTCTCTCTCCTCTCTCTCTCTCCTCTCAGCCCTCCCACTCCTCTCTCCCCCACCCTGCAGACACGCACGCACACCGCCATCCACCACCGGCCAAACGAAGAAAAAAAAAAAAACCAAAAAAACACACACTCTCTATCAATTTATTATTTAATAACTATTTAATAACTTGCAACTATCCCGTATGATGCACAGATTTTATTTTATCTTTTTTTTTTTCTAATTTTTATATAATGTATATTAATTTTTACCAAATAAATTTTTTCTTAATTTTTTTTTGAATCAAGTTTAAAAATAACCATTTTTAAATTACTTCTGAATCGACATAGAACAAAAAAAAGATTCAACTGAATAATAATATTTAAAAACAAAAAAAGATATTTCTTATATATGTTAATCTTGTAATGATTTACGGAACTAAGAATTATATCTTTTGCTGTACAACCTATTTTAGCCAATATTATAATTTAAATTGTAACGCTCTAATAGTCTACATGGATGAGATACTGATTTCGATCAGTTATATATGAGACCTACACGCTAATAATAATAACTGAGTTTAAGTATTTTGGGCGATGTTTGGGCCCAACGAGTTATTATTGCTAGCGTAGTCGGGTCATTGCAATTGGTTATCAAAGACGAATACCAACCGGGAAGTGTGAGAACTAAACATAAATGTTAAGATTATAATATCGTTGTGTGTTTTTTTTTAAAAAAAAAATATTTTAAGTATTTAGGCTTTATTTTATTATGGTTAAAATATGTTTAATTACCCTGATGTGATGCAATGCTATGTCGACCTTGGTTTTTCTTTTTCTTTTTTTTTTAAGATTTTTAATCTAGGAAAAAAAGTTAATAATTTTTTCCCTTCCCCTCTCCCATCTCCTGAAGCCTCTCTCTCATTCTCTGGCTCCCCACCCGCACCTCTCTCTCTCTCTCTCTCTCTCTCTCTCTCTCTCTCTCTCTCTGCCCCCTCCCACTCCTCTCTCCCCACCCGCAGACACGCACGCACACCGCCGATCCCACCACCGCCCAAACGAAGAAAAAAAAACAAAAACCAAAAAAACACACTCTCTCTATCAATTTATTATTTAATAACTATTTAATAACTTGCAACTATCCCGTATGATGCACAGATTTTAATTTTATCTTTTTTTTTTCTAGTTTTTATATAATGTATATTAATTTTTACAAAATAAATTTTTATTAATTTTTTTTTGAATAAGTTAAAAATAACTATTTTAAAAAATTACTTCTGAATCGACATAGAACAAAAAAAGATTCAACTGTAATATAATATTTAAAAACAAAAAAAAATGTCTTATATATGTCAATCTTGTAATGATTTACGGAACTAAAAAATTATATCTTTTGCTGTACAACCTATTTTTAGCCAATATTATAAAATTAAAATTGTAACGCCCCTAATAGTCCCACATTAGATAGGATACTGATTCCGAAATTAAAATTATAATGCCCCTAATAGTCCCACATCGGATGGGATATTGATTCCGATCAGTAATAACTGGGCTTAAGCATTTTGGGTCGGTGGTTTGGATCTAACGAGTTATTGTTTCTAGTGAGTCGGGTCGTTGCAAAAATTTAATTTAATATATGAAATCTAAACCATATGGAAAGGCTATATGCGAAGAATTACAAAATTTAAATTTTTATAATAAGGTTTTAGAAATATAGTGCATAAAAATTAGTTTTACATCCGCTGTACAGAATATTTCTCTTTTGCCAATCTATTTTTTCTTTCTCAACTATAATAAATTAGTTGCTAGCACTTGACCTATTGGTGTGTTACATTCACTAAAATCTAATCTGAAAGATGCAATTTATGCTATATTAAAAGTTTATATGTAAAAAGTTATACAATTAGACTGTAAAATGAGACAGCAAATATACCTTTTGCTTTAATAGCATACTCATTCTTCTTTTGTTAGTCTCCATAAAATTTTTGTGGGGATGATGCCTATAAAATTTTTGTCCTTATGATGCTGTGTCTACTTTGAAAAATACAAAGAACCAGAAAAAGTGTATTAATGTAAGCTTTATCTTTTGTTGCTACATGAACCAGGGATTTGGGATCTGATAGTACACCCTATGTTACAATGTGTATGCAAATAGAAATAAAAAAATGGAGATTGCAAAATAGACAAACCATAAAACAGTAAGAAAAAATAGTATAATACAGAGATTTACGTAAAAAATTCTTTATAGGACAAAAAATTTCGGACGAATGCAAAGAGAACTTCACTATATGAAAAAGAGAGTACAATATTGTGAAAAGTAATACGCTGTATCGCCTCTAGGGTAAAAAGAAAAAAGAAGTTACTTGACGGTTCTTCAATATCGGATCCGATCGGCTTGAGCACGTAGCCTATGACGGACACCCTATTTTTCCTTTACAAATTGTTCTCCCAAATTTCCCACACCGCAAAACTGTCGATGAATCAGATGCACAAAATTGAACTCGATAATCAAATTTTGAGACACATGTAACACCCTATCGCATAGAATTTATTATATTTATGAAAAATAAAGTTAGCGATACCAAGCAAGGCCAAAAATTAGTTGTTAGAACTTTTTTTCTTGTTCAATTAGTTGTTACATTTGATCAAGTTGAACAGTAAAAAAAAAAAGAGAGAGCGTTAAGTGCAGGATCTTCCTAATGTAATTTGAGTTTTTACTTGATTACATTAATATTTTATCGGCTAAATTACAGAAAATTCTTCTATCAAAATTCGATTTTTCACTTTTCATCCCTATCATTTAATAACCTACACTTTACCTTCCTAAAAAATAAAAAAATATTCACAGAGAGTACAGTGTTAATAGTATTGATAAAATGACCAAAATATCCTCTCCTTTCTTTCCTCCCCAATCCTCCTTTATCTGCAGAAGGAAATTTCGGTATAAAAAAAAATATAATAATAGAATATAGACGGAACACTGATGGCGGGATCCAAAGTGAATATCTTTTTTTTTTTATGGGGACAAAGTATAGATTTTTAAATAATAGAGAGAAAAAATGAAAAATTGAATTTTGAATAAGAGATTTTCTGTAATTTAGCATGTTTTATTTTTTGTCACGAGAGTGGTTGTAGGCTTTATATTGTGTATTCGGACAAAAATTGCTCGGCGATGGGACATCAAATTGTCAATTTGAGACTCTAGGATTCTTGGTGACATAGGTGGAAAATCTAATAAACATTTAAAATAAAAGACCGAAAAAATAATAACAAATTAAAATAGTTTTTTAGATTATTATTTTTTTTTTTCGTTTCTGCACTTAATGTCAAATTGATTTTCGAATCTTAAATTTAATATTTTTGAAATTCTTATTTATATTATCTTGGATTTTATTTGAAATACTAAAAAGCCCACCAAGGACTGTCTAAAACTCTTGATGGGATTATCTGAAGAACTATTTTAATTTTAAAATTATAATTTTGAAAAATAATTTGACATTAAGTGCAGAAACTGAAAATTTATCAAAGAAAACTATTTTACTTTTTTCTTGTAATTTTTTTAATATGTATTATATTTTTTATTTTTCCAAGTAATGGATCCTAAAAAGGTTCAGCCTGCTAAGACTTAGTTTGGTATTGAGATTTATCTAATACTATTAGATAAAATGGAGTTGAGAAAAAAATATATAGGGATATGCTTCTACGTTCTCCGATAGAACCGCAGAAAATATATCGTAACCGACTCATCACGATATGCGAAACATAATATTACGTATTTTTCCAACGTACTTTCTTATCGCACATAACGCAATTTTCCTACAATTCCAAATGAAACATTAATGTCAGTTCTTATTAAGTAGGGCATCTCGAGAGGTGAGATCCGACGCTCACGTAGCGATGGATTCTACCGTCTCAAATGGATAGTTTAGAGTCTTTATCAATCTATTTAACCTAGGACCTGGGACCAGTCCCCGACCTGGGACCAGTCCCCGAGAGCTCCCCCCGACATCACGCGTTCGGGAACCGGTCTCTCCCTGAGAGACTGGTCCCCCGGAGACCGGTCCGCCCACCAGAGACCGGTCCCCGAGAGCTCATCTCGCGGGATTTAGCCAATTTTTGGCTCTTCTTACTAGTGTCACCTGCGGGGACCGGTCCCCCTGCTGTCAGGGACCGGTTGCCTCAGCAACCCCGCAACCCTCAGCTAATGGGACTGGTCTCTCCCTACCAGAGACCGGTCCCCGAGAGCAAAACCAGACAAAAATGCAGATTTTGCATCTTTGCTCTCGCGGACTCCATTCCAATGCACTTTTTGGGTTTCGTGCATCCCTAACTTTTCCAAAGCTTATCAACTCGACCATTAGTCAATTCTGGACGAAACGCAACTCTCGGATTTCGAGAGTTCACATTGTTACATGCATAGACCCTTCCACTCGGAGCCTGCTGTCGCCGCTCACTCTGACGCGGCTCAAATGCCCTATCCTCATGGCAGTAACTCGGGGCTGCTCCAAAAGGCTACTGGGATGCTGGCTGAGCTGAGGTTGTGGATGGTGCCGGTGATGCTGCTCAAGGACAGGCTGATCTCATGTGCCCGAAGAAACGAGTTAATCCGGGGCGTGACAAACGGAGCCGATCGTCGATTTAGAAGCTGCATCATTGAAAACAACTTGGTAGCACGGAGGCCTCCGTGCCACTGATAGTATACCAGCCTGGCTCTATAAATATAAATTTATGAATAATATTAAAAAAATTATAATATTTTCTTTTATTAACGACGTAGAATTTATAAATAAAAAAATATAAAAAAATTAATTGAAGTGAAAACACTATCTTTGTTGGTTACCAAAATAAATTGTTATACGTCTATAAATAAAATATTATATAATACATTAGATACATAAAAAATAAAATATATATATATATATATATATATATATTATATATTATATATATAATATATATATTATATATATACTAGTTGGTGTACGTACAAATGCACGTAATAATTATTTTAATATATTTTAAATCAATAAAAATTACAAATCATATTTATTCAAAAATTTAAAATAAAATTTTCTAAATTTATATGATTATTTTATTAGAAATATTTACAATATCAAATTTAAATTTTAATATAAAATAGATGGATAGATTTGATATCAAAATTAAAAATTTAATTAATTCACAATTTAAACTCAATTTAAATTTTAATGTAAAATAAATGGATAGAAGCGCTACTTTTTAACAGATTGAACATAATAGTTCTTTTTATTTTCAATATTTAACCAATTGATCATAATCGTTCGTAGAATTGAAATTATAGATTGGTATGAATGTTTTTTTTAACAAATTAATCATAATCGTTTGTTCTTATTGAGATAATTTTTTACAAATTAATCATATTTGTATATCATATTAATTCAAAAATATGATTTACAAATTTATCAACCAATCTATCTTTTAAATTATTTCCATTATATATATAGATAGTCCCAAATTTTAAATTTTAAATTAATTTTATATTTTGAATTGAAATACAGATTTACAGTAGATATTTCTGCAAAATGTTGATAAGCATGAATTTTTTTTTTTCTATTTTAGAAGTAAAAAAAATTATATAAAATTTTCATTAAAATATAGATTCACAATAAATATCTTTCAGTTGGCATAAATTTGGAAAAGTTTATTTTTTTTCTATTTTAGAGATAAACATAAATTAAAAGTTTGTTTCATTACGTTATTTATTTTACGTAAGAAAAAGGAATCAATATTTTTTTCCCGCCAAAAAATGGGTCTGTCGACAGACCCAAATTTGAAAATACGTGCTTATATATATATATA
>NC_033644.1:4498419-4540309 GCF_001540865.1 Ananas comosus | reverse complement strand
GATGGGCTTTTTGGTAATTTCACCTTCTATCTCTATCTAAAACCCCCAGCTCGACCCAGGGAGCTCTGTGGAAGGGTCTTGAGACCAGAGGAGAGTTCGCTACATTTCTCTCTTTCTCTCTCTAGGATTTTTCTCTCTCTAAAAGAGCTCTCCGTTTTAGTCGTTTTCGTCGGCCACGACGTTCTTCGCTGATTGCGAGCATCGCAGGGGTTCGCGTGGTCGTGGGAGAGAGTATTTTGGGAGTTTTTCCGCAGCTTTGAACAGGGTTTGCTGGTTGGATGCTTAAGCAGGTAATTCGACATAAATTATTCGTGATTGATGTTGTGTTTCGCAAGTTGAGCATCGCCTTTCGATTTCTGCTTCGTGCTGTGTTAGACTGGTTTTAACACTTAAGGCTTGAGTTTTTAGCTGTGGATTAATCCTTTAACTTGGAATATGTACTTTGAAGCTAGTAAAGCTAATTAGGTCTTTATAAAGCTATTTTGGAATATACACGGGTTATGTGCTCGAATTGATGCAGTTTGGACTTGTTCTTCGCAGCAGGTTCTCGAACCACTTGGAACTTAGTTGGTGACCTTGGAGCGCGGTTTAGAAGGTGTTCTAACCTGAGGTAAGCAGGGATTTCAGTAGAAAACTGAATTCGCAAGATTCCGACTATATTTGCTAATATATGATGTTTTTGATGTCGTATTCGGTTGATCGCAGCGGGAGTTCGACCGACCTTTGCATCATCCTTGAGCGGCTTGGGAAGCATTGTAGAGACTTATTTGGAGGTACTAAGGTGAACCAAAACAGCGATTTATGTTACTACTTGAACGAGATGTGAATTGAGCCGAAATCGGACATTTCGCCGTAGATTAATCCATCTTGAGTTGTTTTTCAAGCCAGCAATTGGGGCTTCGTTGAGCCGATTGCGGACTTCTTGTGAATAGTTGGAGCCTAGTACTAGGTGGGTCGGACCTAACAGAGCAAGTGAACTCCTTATGTTCTATATGTATTATAGAAATGGATTTATTGTGCGCTTATATGATTAATAAAGGGGCTTGACATTCGTTATTATATGTTGAACATATTCGGAATGAAGTCTCTATAAAGTAGGAACACTTATCCATGAAAATCTTTATATTTATATTAAGTTATAGAATGACTTATGAACAAGTGTAGAATGCACTTTTAAAGTAAGAAGACAAATGACACTCTTGACTCTAACATAGAAACTATGACATGTCATGCTATGTTGATAGTGCATATTGTGGAGAGATATTATGCCATGTGATTTAGCTTTACTCTTACATGTTACAATCTAGTAGATATTAGCTCTTGTTACTAATTGTGTATTGAAATTCCGATCAGAGGATGAGGTCAGAACTTTGCAATGAAATATGAAAATTGTGAACATATGGATAATGGATTTTGTCTTGCTTGCCATCGTGCTCATTCGCACACGCTTGTGAGGGTAGCTCCCTACAAGCCGGCACTCCGGAGTTGGCCTACGCGACAGTTGCTCGCCCGTGCGGGATTGGGTGCCGAAGTGGATTGCCGTGGGGAGTGTATACTACCACGGGGCCATTAGGCGCGGCGCAAGCTGGACTACCTTGGGTAGGTCCCTGTGAATGAAAGGAAAGTGCTAAAAGAAATTGAACAGTAATGAACGATTACCAGTTACAGTGTACAGTAGTTACTTTTTATGCCTATGTTCATGCTTATAGTAGTTGCTATGCTTCTATTAATCAGTTGATTCGTCACTATTGAGACTATGATTACATGTTGCTTACATGTTCATTAATTGTTAGCATTAAAAATATATCATGCAAATTACTGCTTTTATTTCCATTTAATACATTATGAGCCTAGTGGTGTAATTCGCCGAGGCTGGCGGCTTACCCACTAGGAACTATTGTTAATAGTTCTCACGCCCTTTTGGTGGTTGTTTTTACAGAGCCATTTGCAGGAGAGGCTAGGGATCGTGGCAAGGGAGTCGCGTCTAGCTAAACATTGCTAGGAGCGTGCTAGTCGATCACCTTGCTACTCGGGCTACGGCCGAGGGTGATGTCCATATATATAGAGAGACCACCATTGTATCTGTTCGTTTTGTGTATACCCATGATGTATATTTACTTTCGAGTTGAGATTATAGTGGTGTTACTTCTCCTTTCTGCTGAGATCTTGGATTGTATACTCTTTGTATATTGACTCGGATTGGATACTCGTTGTATATCGACTTGTACTTTGCTCTGATATCAGGATAGGACTTTCTTGTTTTACTTCCTATCGACTTGTTGCTTGTAGACGCCTTATATACTGCAGGTGTATGGCGGGTCTGTACACGTACCGGATATGCTTCCGCTGGTACCCGGGCGTGACAAGATATATAATAATTTATTTTGAAAACCAACAAAGATTGTGTTGTCATTTTAATTAATTTTTTTATATTTTTATTTTATAAATTTTATGTCGATAATAAAAAAAAAACATATTATGTATTTTTATTATTATTCATATATATATATATATATAATTTTATTTTATTTTTTTGTTTTTAGATTATTATATAATATTTTATTTATTGATATATTATAATTTATTTTGGAAATCAGAAAAGATAGTGTTTTCTCTCTAATTAATTTTTTTTTTTACATGATTTTAAATTTTAAATTTTAAATTTTAAATATTTTTTAATTCCAAAATTCGTATGTTGATTGTTAATTTTTAAATTTTAAATTTGAACTTTTAAATTTTAAAATTTAAATTTAAAATTATAATCTCTAATTTTAAAATTTTGATTTCAAACTAATGAATTTATGAATTGGAAACTAATGATGCCTCTCCACCTTTCAAGGCAAAAGTGGGAGCCAGCAAAAACGAGTTTACTAGCATATTTGCACGCGGTCCATGAGGTGGGCTTCACCTCCTCGTGGACCGGCTGAGGGACAGAGAGAGTAGGGGACCTCTCTCTCCCTCTTTGATTATATATATATATATATATATATAGAGAGTAGGGGACCTCTCTCTCCCTCTTTGATTATATATATATATATATATATATATATATATATATATATATATATATATAGCAAGTGAAATTTGAATTAAGGTAGAAATTCATAGCATTTAATATATCCTCAGCTTTTTGCCAAAGTAATCTACTAATACAAACAAGCTTTCCGAATAAATTATAATAATATGTCAAATAAAATATTTATACATCAAAATAGTATCTTAGTTCATTTTAAATTGGTAATACTCACTCATTTGATACTTCTAATTTAATAATTTAGTTTCCTGATAGAAAAAAAAGATTATTACTTGATGTTGAAAGATGCCATAGATAAAGAATGGACGAATGCATAATACACAAATTTACAGTTGTATTAAGTATAGGTAATAGTTTATCCTCATTAGTCAACAAACATAGAGAATACAATGAAAATTTTAAAATATTTTAAAATAATCTTATATTGAAATTCAGATTTTGAAAACTAAAATAAAATCTAGCTGAAAATTTAGAAATTTTTTTTTTGGAGAGATAGGTAGCATTCTACCTAATTCGTTTATTTCATTTAGAAATAAACTTAGCTAGAAATATAAATCAACTAGAATTCGAACTTGAGTCTCGGATACTAATCAATAGCCCCTTTGCAACTTGTTATAGAACGGTCCGTTGAAAATTTAGAAACAGGTGATGAAATTTACACATTCAAAAAATCAAAATAAGATACAAGCCATGGCTGGGTCCACTTTACGACAACTGAGCAATCAACATAGAGTTTTTTGAAAGAAAAAAAATATAACTTTTTAAAAGTCAGAAAAAAAAAGAAAAGAAAATATAGGTATTTACAGAAATTTTTTTTGTATTTTAGCCTTTAGTTAAACATGTATTTAGAATGTAGTCAGTCAATGATTGATCACTATTATGTCAGAGTTAGGGATGTCAAAGAATCAGTTCTGGCGCAAATTTTCAAAAATCCTAATCCGAACTCATTTACCAAAATCAAAACCCAAATTTAAATCCAAAATTTTTGAATTTTAAAAATCCATAACTAACAAGAAAATGGCATCCCGAAATTGAACTTGAACTCATATCTAAATTTTTAAAGCATAAATTTAAATTTCTACATATTATATAATAAATACAGTTTCAGGTTGATTCGGATTCGAGTTTGAATTCGGATCATGTAGAGATAAAACCTTTGACATTCCTAGTTAGGGTCCATTTATAGGTATGTGTCTAAACGTACTCATTGGATCAGTGGCTAAACCACTACCTAGGTTCAACTAGTAATATCATCATTAGTATAATAAATTATTAATAATTAAATTTAATAATATTATATAGAATAAATAAATTATCTCATAATCCCAGTAGCCTATTTGGTTATAAAATACTATACTATCATTCTTTAGACCAAAGTTAGAGGATAAAAATTTTCAACTTGGTCTAAGCATAATGAAAAGCCAATCAGGTTTACAAAATGATCTCTCGATTACACTCTCTCATATTTCTCGTGGATCAGAATTAAGTTCTATTATCTCTAAATTTCCAAGTATTTTATTTGTTGTTATTATCTTCTTTTTTTTTTCTTTTTTTTGCACCAACTTAACTCGCTTGTGCTATGCATGATTAACAAATTTACAAGTTGAACTAATATTTTTAATGCCATTTGGTTGCTGGAAAGGCCCTATCCATTCCCAGTCTCGAAAAAGAAAAAGAAAAAACAACAAAAGGAGGAAAAAAAAAAATACTCGAAATATAAAACGAAAATAAAAACCTATGAATATGATTCTCTCTCTCAATTCGAGTTGAAGATGAGGAGATGCTTTGTAGCTAACGACAAACAATGAGTTGCATGTAAAATGCCATCTTCGTCACTAATCACAGTCCAACCACATATATATTGAGATTAAAAAGAGTCGGTACAGATGATGGCGCAGAGCCAAACCACGAACTAAAGCACAGCTAAAAATAAAAAATAAAAAAAAAGCGAACTAATTAAAGCACAGCCAAAAAAAAGAAAAAAAGAAAAAATCATCTGGAAACATTCTTAAACATGTTTCTTCACAACATTCAATATACGTTTCTTCCCTACTATTGCAGTGATGGCAAGAGCCGACGCGCCAACATTTGCAGCAATGTCCGGCCAGTGTATTATTATCTTGCAATTTTGCATTTTTCGCCTTAAGCCGTTCGATTCTCCTCCTCCTCTTCTCATTACTGAGAACCAATCGCTCAAGTTCCTCACTCATCTTTGCAAGGTCTTCAGAATCGGCTGATTCGTGCTGAATCTCATCTGAAATAATAAAGTGAATTTAGTAAATAAAAAAAGAGTCGAATTAGAGCGGAAAAAAAAAGAGAAAAAGTTAAAAAATTTACCCCAATCGGTAGATGAATTCATTTTCGGAAGTGTATCGAATCTAAAATAAGAAACGAGACAAGTAGAAAAAAAATTATTATAAATTAACCTTTACTACCAAAAAGAAAGTAAATCAGAAAAATATATATAAAACTGTTGGCGGCCTAAAGTCCCGACCCTTGACCCGGTCAAGTATCCTCCTCGGAAAGAGCGTCGGGATGATGAGCGGCTGCGGATGATGACCCTCGAAGTTTGCACCCACGACGGATCAAGCGATTCGACCGATGAGGGATCGAATCAGCCGGCTTTGAAAACCTCTGCAGTAAATTCACTTCGGCAGGATGAACCGAATGAACAGGGGAAGCCCAGAATTCGACTGAAAGATGAGCCGAATGGCTAAACAACTCGAGATTTGATCGGCAGGAAGAGCCGAAAACGACTTTCTATTGATTAGCAAGCGGAAAGAGTACAGGAACAGGGGAGTGATGCCCGTAGGGCAGACCGACTCTAAGTATGAGAACAGGGGAGTGATGCCCGTAAGGCAGACAGACTCCGAGTATGCTAAATTATAGGAACTACTCCTAAGAAAAGCGGTAAATGCGAGAATAGAAAGATGCGGAAAAATAAAGGTGGTCTTTTGTGCGCAGGGGCGAAGACCCTTTTTCAGGGTGCTGTATGCCTATTTATAAAGTTGCCCTTGCGTTTAGTTATCGTCAATGCACGATCGGCCACTATCTCCTGATTTGTAGGACCACCTTCGGCCGATTGGAACTGGTCATAACCGCTTGCGGTTGCTACGCTTTTTGAACAGACGCGGCTCATATCTTCTGGCGCGTTTTATATACTCCCGGTCCATCATTTTGACGTGGATCATGGATGTAGTCCCGGCTTGCAAGCTGTCCGCACCGAATTAGCCTAACAATTGCCCCCTCGGCAGCTTTCAAAGCGATGCTTCGGTAGCTGGCGTTATCTTTCGAACCCTTAGTATACTTTTAGTCTTATCTTCTGAAAACATGTGCGATCCGAGGTGTTTTCTTCGGTCCAATCAAATTCAAATTCTCTGACATAATCTGCAACAATCCGTAGCCCAATCTTTTGTGCGGTTTAATTTTTGGCCGCTGATTCTCTCTTTTACGGCCTTGATCACATTCTCTACTTTTGTCTCATATGCGGCATTGTTTAGGTCATCTTAAATACCGCCGTTTAATCATCATTAAATCCGACCTCGAAACTCGCTTCGATGTGACGGTTCGATTCGACGGCTTTTCTTCTTCTCCAAGCTTTTACCTTTTTGTCTCTTCTATTCCCTCTTTCGTTTTCCAGGAAACTCCTCTTTCGCTTCTTTTGGCGTCTTCTTCATTTTCTTTTGTTTCGAAGAATGGCGCCTCTTCCGCCATTGCCTACTCATCCTTCATTGGACTATACTTTGCTTAGGCCATATCTTGATTCAGACCCTGCCAGGTTTATCTTGGGTCCCTCATTTACCGCAGACCCATCTGCCGATGATTTCCTGTTTTCTAATGAAGGTCTTCCTTTGATGGCTGAAAATATTCATCTTCATTCATGGTATCCTTTGGCTTCGACGGGAAGAAGTCTTCGAACCTGGCCTAGTACCTCAGACGCCTATTTGGCTTGGTTGGATCGTGTACAAGCCACTCACGGCGATTTATGGCGAGAAATTGACATCTATGAAGCCATCCAGCTATCCTTAAAACCTCCTTCAGCTGATTTCCTTCTTTTGGCTTCCGCCCTTTGTTTCTGGTCCCCTGTTTCTAATATTTTTCTTTTTAGAGGCGGCCCTCTCACCCCAACTCTTTTTGATGTCGTCGCCATTGTTGGCTTACGCCCTCCTGGTATCACCCTTTCCATGGCTTATAACCCTGATGGTGTATCCGATTTTGAGGCCAATGTTGATCTCAATGATTTGGCCTACTCCAAATTTCTTCATAAATTTGCAGGTGAATCTCCTGCTCCAGTCACTAAGAAGGAACATACGGCATTCCTTCTGTACTGGTTATGTCATAATCTTTTCTGCACTCGTTCGCAGAAAATTAACCGAGACTTTGTTTCTATCGCCGTTGGTTTATCTAACGGCGATAAATTGGCCTTGGGGCCCTATTTTCTTGCTTTTGTTTACAGAGAAATTTTTGACTCTATTAGGCCGTCACCCAATGACAATGATGTCACCATTAGCTCGGGTTGCGGTGTTTTTTGGTTTTTGTAGATGTTTTTGCAAATTTATTTCAGTAGGCTGTGCCGAGAACCTTTAGATTTGAGCTCGGCTGCTCGCTTTGACTCCTATGGACTTGCTCTCGGCTGTCCTCCACCATTTACATCTGGGCATCCTTTGGACTTCCTCACTTATTTTTCTTTTTTTATGATTCGAGCCCTCACTTTCTCATTTATTGGTCTCCTTTTGCTGATCGAGTCACTGGTCCCTCTTGGTTTTTGGCCAGATATGAATCACTTCAGGGTGAACTCGCCTCTTCTCGTGCTGGCGAGTATTCTGATGTCTGGTATTCTTTTTTGGCTCCTCGGGACTTGCACATCGGCTTGAAATCACGCTCGAAGTTATTACCCAGTACCGAGGTTTACTCTCCACAGTTTGTGGCGCGCCAATTTGGTATTACCCAGGCCATTCCTGCTCCGGCTAAGTTTTGCACGGCTAATACTGCCATTCATCGCCCGCCTATCAAGAGCATAGCTGACGCCGATCAGATTTCGTGTCACGCCCCGAACCCGATCCCATTTGGCTGGTTCGAGCGCGTCAAACAGACGCCGAACGGACAGAGCCTCCCCTGTCTGCCCAAGGCTCAACATCTTGTACAATTAGAGTATGAAGTTTGCACAAAACGGAAGCAATAAAAAAGGCTTGCACGAGTGCAAGTGTAAGGACTGAGATTTTTGCAGTGTAGCTAAACTCTCAGTTGACGATATTTTTGTGTGTAATTTAATTACAAAAGCACTCGTCAAGTTTCGGGCGAAAATGAGTTAAAACGAAAATTCTACGCGATTTCCAAGTTTTCACTTAAGTGAATAGTAACTCGATTTTCCGGAGAAGCCACAGTGAGAAGTTGGCTTCTGGCTCGTACTGGACTCTGTTCATAGCAGTCCAATAGCTCGTTTCGACCGGGTCAGCTGTTCTGGAACTAATGACGCTGACGGATTTTGAGTTTGACGCACGGATTTCGAGAAAATCCAAAAATACATGTTTTATATGTATTTATGTGTGTGTTTCCATCTATTCGAAGAAGGTTGGATTTTGTCGTGAATCTGTGGTCGATCAAGACGAAACGAAATCGCAGCTTTGTTGTCTCCGTCGTGCTGATCGCACTGGTGCAATCCGTTCGCGAATCTGACGGACGGATCTGCGGAGATCGCGCGTTGATCGAGGAGAGGTCGGCAGTGGCAAAACGGTATTTTCGCAAAAGGCGCGATATTTTATGTACCGTTTCGCGAGGGATCGCACGTGGAGGGGCGTTCATGCGTTTTAGTCATACTGTGAGGGACTCGGATTGAAATTCCGATGTTTGAGGGGCTTTCTCGCTTTGTTGCACCCTGTATATAGTTGTTTTCTAGGGTTTGGAGCCATCTAACCCTAACCTAGCCTTGCCCTAGCCCCCTAGCCGCCTCCCCCACATTCCCCTGCTCCCCCTGCGCGTGCCCCGGCCACCTGAGCTCGCCGCCGGCTGCCGGAGCTGGCTTCTCCATCTTTCTCCATCTCTTTCTCTCTCCCTCTCTCCTCTCGGGCTGTGTGAAGGCCCGGGGCTGCGCCTCCTGCAGACCCTCCACCGGCGTCGCCCCGTGCTCTGGCGAGCATCCCCGCCGACCGCCGCCGTCGCGCGCGCCGCCCTGCTGCTCCAGCAGTCTGCAACAACCCAGGCCGAGCTCTGGCCGAGGTGGGTTGCATCTGCTGCCCGGGCGCTGCCACCGCCTGGGACCTCTCCCGCCGACGTCCTCGGAGCCCGGGCACCCCTTCCCGCCGGTCGCCGCCTCCTCGGTGCGCCGCCGTCGCCGCCTCGGCCAGCCGCAGCCGCCCCAGCCCCGCTCTGGTCGAGGCGAGCGTGTGACGCTCCCCCTGCGCCGCCGCCGCTTGGGTCCGCACCCGAGGCACTCTTTCGGCCCCGTGAAGCCTGCCTCCGCCGTCCCGGAGCTCCCCGGCTGCCGCCGTGGCCGCAGCAACTCGTGGAACCCGAGCCCGATCTCGTGCGGGCTCAGCTTGCTTCCCCGACGCCGCCGCCGCACCCCGCCGTCAATCGAGGTGAGCTCGGTACTCCTCACCTCCCCCGCACCCGTCCCTGGCCGCCGCGCATGCCCCCATGCTGCCGGAAGCCGGCCGGACCAAGCTTGCTCCGGCCAAGCCCGAAATAGGGCTCATTTTGGACCGGTTTGTGTTCTGAGCTTCCCGAGCCTCCCCGATCTCTGCGGAAGGGAGCACGATGATCCTGGCAAGTTTTTGATCATCGTGCTCACCTTGGTTTCTGTCGGGAAGGCCCTGTTCCGCTGTTTTGGCGATGTCGCTCCGTTTCAGCCTTTTTGGCTGCTGTTTCGGGATTGTGCTTGTTTTTTCGGCGATCCGAGGCTGTTCCGATGCCTCCGGAGGTGAGCACGGTGACCGCTGGTCAGTGCTGATCACAGTGCTCACCTCACTTTGGATCAGAAGTGTCCAGTTAGCCCTGTTTGGCGTGATCTTCCCTGACTGCGCGCTGTTCGCTGAACCTTCGGGTTGCTCCCGCGCTTCCCACAGCCAGCCGCTGTGCTCCGGATCATGAGCACGGACTCCGGTACGTCGAGACCTGTCAGTACGTGTCTCTGCGTACTTCGAAAGTCCTCGGTTTGCGTGAACGAGCCGCTTGATCGCTCAAATTACATAAAATGATGAGATTTTATGTAATTGAGGGTCTTTTATGCATTTGTGTATTGTGTGGCTACCGTGGGCAGCGTGTGTGAGTGTGTTTGACCGCTGGACTGATTGTCCATGGTCCGTTAGCTTTCGCGGAAATCGGTAGGTCGATTTCGGTGCGTTTTTCGGCGAAATTCGCCGAAAGAACGCAGTTTCGGTTCGGATTCTTTTCGACGGTGTTTGGTTGCTTCGTGTTTTATCGCTGAGCCTTGTTGGCTGGTCACCATCATCATTTTGTGGGTTCGATGATGATAGGTGAGCGACGGAGGGTTCCGGTGTCGAAATAGACACTTCCGGGAATCCGGATTCGTACGATTATCCGGCGATGATCGTATTGTTGTGTTACCTCGTGTTCGCTGCCAAGGCATCCAAATTGGAGTGCTTTGGGGCAGCGGGTGACTCGTGGCACGAGTCGGTGAGTTCGGGACACTTAGTGGGTCCCGACGGCGTCCAGGTGTGGTTTTCGGGACTTCCGGTGAGTTACGGTAATCGGTTTTGGAAAACCGATTACGGGGATCCTGTGTGGGGGTTTGTGAGTCTCGTGCTTTGGGTTAGTGGTTTGGATTCTGACTTGGTGGATCTTCTTAGGTCCGGTCGACTTGTGCGTACCCAGTGTTCCGACGCGACAGTGACAGGTGGGTGCTTCGAGCTGGTAGTCGGTGAGAGCGTTTCACTTCCTTCTCCTGTTTTTCTATTCCTGTATTTAGTCTCTACATGTCATTGCTTGTTATCGTTTGGTTATCGCACCCCTTGATTGCATTGTTTAGTTGTGGATAGACATGTAGAGCAGGCTGCATTCGTATTTGAGTATCTCTGTGGACGTTGGGTCCAGGCAACACATCGACTCTCTTGTCGTGTGTTTCGATCTGGTTGATCGAGGTTCGGCGTTGTACGCCCTAGCATCTATTTCAGTTCGGCGTTGTACGCCCTAGCTTCTATTTCAGCTTGGCATTGTACGCCCTCGTTGTTGGCTTCGGCCTAGGCACCGGCTTTAGCCGGGTTTGTTTTTGTTTGAGCATACCAGCATGACTTAGTCACGACACTTGGGGGTATTCATGACACCAGATCGGTTTGGCCACCGATCGGAGGTGTACTTATCCGGATGGGTCGTCCTGTTGGGCGGATGGATCAGGTCGGTGCAGTTAGTGACAGGCAGCGCTTGAGGTCTGCGGACCAATATAGCAGGCACAGATTGGGTACAGTTTCTGGTTCAATACATTGAGGCATTCTTTGCATTATTTTCTATACAGTAGCAGGTTCATTTATTGCTTCCTATATATCTGTTGTAGCTACTGTAGTTCTATTTCATATCAGCTTACATATATATACTTGTTTATCTATCTCCTTTGGTTTCCGGTGATTACGGCTTGCCTTCGTGGCTCTGTCGTACCCACTGAGAAAACCATGGTTGCGGTTTCTCACCCCCCCCCATTCCCCCAGGTGATTCGGTTTTGGAGTTGGTACTTGGGCTCGACGAGAGGACGATCTAGCTAGTCTGGTATAGCGATCGCCACCCTGGTTGTATTTCTTTCTCGTCTTTAGTAGTCATTTAAATAAATGGTTCAGTTAGATGTTTGAATGTTGTGATTTTCGTTATGCATGATTAGATGATCTTATGATTGTTTGAATGAGTTGGTTTTCCTCGTATGCATGAGATTATGGATGTATTATATTACATGAGATTGGAGTTTTCAGATATGTGGTTTTGGATCCTTGGTTTCAGATTGGATTTATACGCTTTGTGGATTTCTACCCCTCGAGGTAGCTGTTTTTTAAAATAGAGTTTCCGTGTGGAAAACAGTTTTAAAAAGATTTTCGAATGGTTTTTATGAATGAATGAATTAGAGTTTAAAAACAAAAGCTTCTATGTGGGGAGCACTTTTAAATAGAATGATTGTTGTATTGTGCATTGCATCATCCAGCGCCTAAGGAGTGCTTAGAGGCATGCATCATTCTAAGGATTGTTAGCTGTATGGAAATGCATATCATGCTTTGGTTGTTGATTGGTAAATGTAGGTTGTGGTTGAGATCCTGTTGTATAGTTGGTACGCCGTGCAAATACAAAGGAGACTCTGCCCGAGTGGACAGAGGAACTTTGTATTTGTGACGGGTCTGTACGTCACGTGGGCCAGGTTGGAAAAAAAAAAAAAATGACACGTTTTCCGCAACTCTGTTTTTAAAAGGCTTTTAAAATCGGCCCCGGGGCGTGACAGCAAGCAACAGCCAATAGTGAAAGAATCTACTATACATCATGCAAGTACCTGATTAAATTCAAATCACATACATGCAGTCAACTTTAATACATCTTTGCATCATTTCTTTTATACATCACAATTTCTCCAAAATATGATCCTTTTTCATTTAACATAAATAAAGTCTCCTACATCATTCCTTTAACATGATCACAATACTAACATTATCAAAGTACAAAAGATGATAATAAGGGGTATGCAGCTAGAGTAAATAAACATCTCGGCGGTCTCTACCTAGGGCGCGATGCCCTTACCGCGATCGTCCGCCGGCTCGCTGGGTCCCGGCTCTGTGGAAATAGGGGTGTGAGAACTACAACAAAGTTTCCAGTGGGTTCGGCAACCAACCACGCCGACTATCCCACTAGGTCTAATCAGGCATAATAGAATGAAAGGAAGGAAGTAACCAACTAGCAAATGTAACTAATATGCCTGAACAATATAAAATGATGTACACAATGTAAAGCTCATGATGGATGCAAGGTCATAGTGTCAATACCAAATCTCTTGGCTAACCCGTAGGTTTCGCCCTCAAAAAACTCACCAACTCAAAATCCCAATAATCGGGGAGATACTCGCTACACCCGATAGGACCACCCTCTGGGGAGATACTCGCTACACCGAGTGATGTCGACTCCGGAGCACATCGCCCGAGGGGGAGCTACCACAACCTCGAGCAAGGACTAAAGTGAGTACGATCAATCCTACATTTGAGGATTCTAAGTTCAATCAATTACTTAACTTTAAGGAAGACTATGCTCAATGACCCTTAACACTAAGGTTGAATGTCAAAACATCTCAATCGTTCTTGTTCTTGCATTCTTTACTATCTCTAATATCATATACATTATCAAGTTCTTGAACTCATGCCACACTTGTTCTCTAAGTGCTAGATTCTTGTCCTCATGCCAAATGCCACACTTGTTCACTAAGGATTCTAGACTCGTCGATGTCACTTGTTAAATCTATGTCAAAGTGTCACTTTTCGTTTACTAACCCTTCTAGGTTCTTGTCACAATCATGCATACATAGGGATCATCATTCTCACACTCTTACGAACATTTAACATGCATTTGAATTTACATTAGGCTAAAGCAAAACTCACAATTGACCCTATTATGCAAGATGCTCAAAAATGCACATATACTCAAAATATGACACTTAGACATAGAGAGATTTTCGATGTCCTTGGAATGCACTACCCACCTTAGATGGTTACAAGGATGCTTCAGTGAATTTCTCGGAATTTTTGAAGCCCTAGTCCGCGTGCTGCGGCTATCTGTACGGAAAACGACGTTTTTGTCAGTAACTCTTCGTACACTCGTCGGATTGCCGAACCGAGCGTTTCAACGCGTTTAAAATACTCTCAATTAGGTTTCTACAGGTTCAATTTGTCCCCGAAAAATCCTAGGGCAAAAGCTCCAAATTGGAATCCTAACCAAGCACTATATGGTTTGCTCTTGGATTGATCTCATTCCTAAGCTAAAAATGGCTTAGAATCAACCAAGAAGTTCTCTAATACCATCACAAAGCCTTTCTACTCATCCCTAGGGCATCCACTTGGTTCCCTAGCGATCCACCATGGGAGCACCATGAAGAACTCAAGTTTCCATGTGTTCCAATGCTTTTAGAGGGTTTTTAGGTTAATTAGAGGATCAAATCCCAAAATCCTAAGGTTTAAAACCAAACCCTAGAGTTCTATAGCTAAAGAACTCACCTTAGCCCAAGCTCCAACAAGATCCTCCTTGTAGGTGAGCTCCTAGAACCACCAAAGCCTTCTAAACTCACTTCTCCAAGCCTTCTCCACCTTCTTCTCCTTCTTCTCCAAGCCTTGGAGCTAGGGTTTAAGAGAGAGAAAGAGAGGAAATGTGAATGAGAGTGGAGAGGTGTGTGTGCTGTGAAGAGAGGAGGGAATACCTCTATTACATGTTGTAACAATTGCATTTTAGGCCCCTCAACTTTCTATTCTGCAGCAGACTCATCCCTGCTGCCAGAGGCTTCGCGTACCGGTACACGATTTGGTATCACCGGTACACGACCTGCGCAAAAGCAAACCCGAGAGCATGGTCTCTCGGTTTCGCAGGGTGTGTACCGGTACACGGGGTCCCATACCGGTACACCACCCAGGCTGCCCAAACGCGAGAGCAGCCTGTACTCGGGTCGCTTGCTGTACCGGTACAGCCATCATGGCGTACCGGTACACAATGCTCCAGAATGCTGTTTTTGCATCGTTTCGACTCTACTTCGCGCCGTTCGATGCCAAAACTATTCCAACCCTTCTTAAACTTATTTTTGCCCTTCCAATCTTGTTGGAACTCAAAATGGAACTCACCTATCCATTTCTCTCGACACTTAAATCAATTTGATCAAAGTTCGATTATCGTTTTCGGGTTTCGATACGTTACATTTCGGCTATGGGAAACCGTCTGCGGCGATTTTTCAAATTGGTCAGCTTCAGGACCAACCATACCGGAGTATTAAATTTTCGCTATACTGTAAATTGGGATATCTTCCTCAAGAAAACCTTTGCTCCTATCATTTCGCATGCACATCGCAAGACTCGTCATCCTCTCAGTACGATATTCTTTTTGAAAATGACTTCCTGCTTATAATTACTGCTACTCATTTGTTCTTTTTTTTTTATTTTATTTATAGCTTCTTTCCCGAGTAAGACTCAATCGGAGGGCCCTACCGAGCCATCCATATCAGACGAAAAATCGGAAGAGGCTGCTGAAACTCCGCCTCCTTCCTCTGTAATGTTTTCTAATCTGCTCCTCCTCTGTTCTTTCTACTTTGATGTTTGTAATACTCATTTTATTTCCATTGTCAGTCTATGCCCACTTCTTCATCGGTTCCA
The DNA here is from genome assembly GCF_001540865.1 of Ananas comosus. Taxonomy (NCBI): domain Eukaryota; kingdom Viridiplantae; phylum Streptophyta; class Magnoliopsida; order Poales; family Bromeliaceae; genus Ananas; species Ananas comosus. The sequence goes on along the minus strand of NC_033644.1, from coordinate 4,524,949 downwards.
ACTTCAAATAAGAGACCGACTGAGACTGTACAAGTTACTCCTCTGCCGATTTCGAAACGGCGAAAATCAGTTGCTAAGCAACAATTTCGACAAGCCGAAGGTGCTCCTTCGGCTGACCATTTAGAAGACACAGCCGAAGATGTGCCTTCGGCCTCAATTCCAACAACAAGAACCGAAGACATGCCTTCGGCTAATATTCCATTAGAGAAAACTGTTGTGCCTTCCTCAGCTACGGAACCAAGCTGTGTCCCGACCGAAACAATTGATATCGGGGTACGTCAAGTTAGTTGTCAGCAAGCAAATTTTATATTTCTTCATCTATTTATATATATTTTATTTATTATTTTTTTTTTTAACTCGCTCACAGTCCTCTCCTGGAAGAGCTCATTTTCCTCATTTCTCAAAGATGCAGATAGAACGGCAGCTTCGCAGGGAAGCCCGTCTTGAGAAAAAGAGAGGGATGGAAAAGAAGAAAACATCTGTTGAAACCGCAAGCACGACGCCGTTACCCAGTGAGATCGCATCACCTCGTTCTGCTCCTGTCCCAACACCAACTACAGGGGACGAACAAATAAACATACCTCTTGGGCGATCTTCTGGAGATGAAAGTGCTGTACCGCCCTGCTCGACCCAGGAAGCTTCTTCTCCTATTTTTGATGATCCTTTATCTGCAATTCTTCAATCCTTTTTTATTTCAAGCACCAGTTCAACAGAGGGGGATGATTCTTCAACCATTATCATTTCATCGGACACCCGAAGCAAGTTCGATGAATGTCTCAAAATATATGGTGCCGGAATTCCTGGTTTGGCCCAAAACCCAGAACAATTTGATCGGCTATATGCCCTTTTACTTGATTTAACCGATCAAACAGATGTTACTCCCGGCATAAAATGTTTTGTGGCAACCTTATTACTTCAACTTTCATCTTTTTTGGCTCGGCAGCAATCTTTAGGTGCCGAACTTGTAGCTTTAGATCAACATTTTTATCGTGTTGATCATTTTAAGAAAAATATTCCCGATATAGCAGCTCCGAATACTGAGGTGCATCAAGAGGATCGAGAATTAGCTGATCAAGAATTAGCTCTGCAGAAGCGAATCTTCACTCTTAAGGAAGAGTTAGCAACAGCCGAATCTACTCTGGCACAAACCTCCGAGCGCCGACTTTAACTAAAAAATCAATTGAAGTCCAAAAAGGAAGAAGGGATAAGGCTTAAAGAGGTGCTCTCTCAACTTTACAAAGTTCATCCTCTGATGAAGCGTCGAAGGAAAGCTACTGAAACCGCCGAAACCAATCTCATAGCCGAATGGAACCAACTGAAGGACTTATTAACTTGATTCGGCTTGTAATATTCTACCTTTGACTTTAATTATTTTCCCACATGGATGGGTAATATTTCTTTAAATATTTTCCGTTGATTGGTTTTTCACTTTCTGACCCATCCCTGTTTTGCAAATAATATGCATTTTCTCTTGTGATTCGGCTAATCTGGAATGGTCCTTCCCAATTTAGGGACCACTTCCCATACATTCGGTCTTTTTGATCGATTGGAAAAATCAGCCGAAGTACTAAATCACTGACGACAAACGTCTTCGGTCGAACTTTCTTATTATATGCACTACGTACTCGGCTTTGGTATGCTTGCATATTGTCTAAAGCTATCAACCGAGTATCTATTATCTCCTCTGCTTGGTCTTTCATTAGATCAATATATTCATCAGCCGAGAGGTCTTTTTGTTTCTCTATCCTCAAAGAAGGAATTGTTATCTCAGCTGGAATTACGGCCTCATGGCCATAAACTAATTGGAATGGTGTCATCCCTGTTGCCGTTTTTATTGAAGTTCGGCATGCCCATAATACTTCGGAAAGCTTTTCATCCCACTTTCTCGGGTACTTTCCGATATGTCGCTTCATAAGGTTGATAATTATCTTATTTGCTGCTTCTACCTGCCCATTCGCTTGAGCATAATAAGGAGACGAATGCAACAGCTTTATTTTTCGAGACTCGATGAACCGAACAAACTGTCTCCCCGTGAACATTGTCCCTTGGTCGGTTGTGACGGTCTCAGGAATTCCAAAACGATGAATTATATGATCTTCAACAAAATCAATAATTTCCTTTTGAGTAACCAATCGAGTAGGTCTGGCTTCCACCCATTTAGTAAAATAATCGATGGCTACTATCAGAAACTTGTGACCAGCCGAGGAATTCGGCTGAATTTCTCCGATTAAATCCATAGCCCATCCTCGGAAAGGCCACGGTTTAATTATGGTGTACATCTCAGAGGCAGAAACCCTCTGTATTGAACCATGAAATTAACATTCTTGGCAACCTTTAGCATACTCTATGCAATCTTGATGCATAGTCGGCCAATAATATCCTAAATGCCGAATTGTCCATCTTAACTTTTTTCCTGCTAGATGGGTTCCACATATTTCTTCATGTGTTTCTCCCATTACTAGTAGAGCTTCTTCCGGCCCTAGAGATTTTAATAGAACTTCTTCGGCTGTTCTTTTGTATAGTTGACCATCTAACAAACAGTAGCCGAGAGCTCTTCTTCGAATATTATAATCGACCCTTATATTGGGATCCTCCAAATATTTGATCAATGACTTCCTCCAATCATCTTTTACTTCTACAGGAGCTATGATCGGTTCTCGTATATGAACTGAAGGTAGCAATCTCCTCTGTATTACTATTGCATCTGACTTCGGCTCTCTATATCCTGAAGCCGATTGGGCCAATTCGTTTGTCTTTTCGTTTTCCTGTCTGCTCAAGTGTTCGAATTCGGCTTCTCCGAAATTGCATAATAATTCTATTGTCTTCTTCAAATAATTTTGCAAAGTTGGATTCTCACATTGGTATTTCCCGTTAATCTGCTTGATTACTAACTGTGAGTCACCGATGACTTTGATTGATTTTGCTTTCAATTCTTGCAATATTTCGAGGCCGATTATCAAGGTTTCATACTCAGCTTGGTTGTTAGAACACCTGAAATCTAGCTCAAATGCAAATTGACAAACATAACCTTCAGGAGATTGTATCACTATCCCTACTCCTGCAGATTCGGCTGTCCTTGAACCGTTAAAGTACAACACCCAAGGTTGGCAGCCGATTAAACTCTGCTTCGGCTCCTCGATCTCTACACATGGGTGGTCGGCCAAAAAATCAGCTATAGCTTGACCTTTGATAGCTCTGGCAGGAACGTAATTAAGGGAAAACTTGGATAAAGCTAATATCTATTTCCCAATTCGTCCTCGTAATACTGGCTTAGATAACATATATTTTATCAAATCGGTTTTGCATATTACCGATACTTCAGTTGACAAAATATAATATCTCAATTTTGTATATGCATAATATAAAGCGAAACATAATTTTTCTATAGCCGAGTACCGTTTTTCTGTATCTAGCAGACGTCGGCTTAGGTAATAAATGGCTTGCTCTTCCTTCTCTTCATTTTCTTAAGCCAATAAACATCCCAGATTTTCGTCTGCAGCCGATATGTACAACTACATCGGCTGATTTGACTTCGGAGGTACCAGTACCGGAGGGTTTGATAAATATCTTTTTATATTCTCAAACGCCTTTTGCTGTCTCTCCATCCAAATGAATTCTTCTTTGTCTTTAAGCCGAGGTAATGGAGTAAAAACCTCAGTTCTTTCGGCCAAATTGGATATGAACCGCCGAAGATAATTAATCTTCCCCATCAAACTCTATAATTCTTTTTTGCTTTTTGGCGGCGGTAATTCTAATTTGCTTTCGCCTTATTTTTATCAATTTCGATCCATTTCTTATGCACTAAAAATTCTAAAAAGTTTCCTGTTGAAACTCCAAAAGCGCATTTCAAAGGGTTCATTTTCAAATTATATTTTCTCATTCTTTCAAAGGCGAGCCTTAAATTAACCCAATGTTCGGCTTGTGACTTGGATTTGATAACTATATCATCGATATATACTTCCAACATTTTGCCGATTAAGTCATGGAAAATAAAATTCATTGCTCTTTGGTAAGTAGCTCCGGCATTCTTTAAGCCAAACGGCATAACAACCCATTCAATGGTTCCAATTGAACCGGGGCATCTAAAAGCCGTTTTAGCCACATCTTCCTCAGCAATGTAAATTTGATTATAACCAGCATGTCCATCCATAAAGGACAGAATTTCATTACCAGCAGCCGAATCTACTAACATATCGGCTATTGGCATTGGATATTCGTCTTTAGGTGTAGCTAAATTCAAGTTTCTAAAATCGATACAAACTCTAAGTTTGCCATTCTTTTTACGCACTAGAACTATATTAGACACCCAATCAATAAAACGGGCCGCTCTAATAAATCTAGCCTTTAAAAGATTTTCAATCTCATTTTTAATTTGGAGTACAATACTTGGCTCAAATCTACGAGCCGGTTGTTTAAAAGGCTTGAACCCTTTTTTGATGGGCAGCCGATGCTCTACAATCTCTCGACTTAAACACGACATTTCTTCATAGCTCCAGGCGAAGCAATACTTGTACTTCTTTAACAGCTTCTTTAATTCTTCCTGTTGCTGAGCCGACAGTTTGGAACTTATAAACGTCGGCCTGTTGTCTTCATCTGACCCCAGGTTTACCTCTATCAACAAATCCTGGGTCTCCAGCTTTTTCTCGTCGATTTTAATAGGTGATTCTTCTAGCTTCATTTCCGCTGTTTGCCTATTCATTTCATATGATTTGTCGGTCTTCATGACCGATTTCGTTTGATCTTCTTTCTTGGCTTTATGAACCGAGTCTTTTATGATTCCTTCGGCCTTATTGGCCGAATCATCAGGTGCCAACACATCGGCTTTGGCAGCCGAATCATCCTCATAGCCGATCTTGTTGATCGGCTCATTCTGTCGAGGCTTGTGCCAAGCCTCTATGCTCGATTTTTCGGACTCCATTTTAACCATCTAGGTGGCTCTTCATCAGCCACCATAGCGTTGATATCTTTGTAGAGAATTAATTGAATCCCCTCCTCTATTACTCTCACAAACGAAATGTGATCTGGATCAGCATCGGCCCAATTGGTGTGGCCGATGTCCTCCATGTTGACATTTATCATTTGAGGCCGTCCTTCGGCCCGGACTTCTTCTACCTTGTCTCCTATCCACTGGAACAGTTTTCCGTGGAGTGTAGAGGGCACGCCTTGATTCGAGTGTATCCAATCTCTTCCCAATAGCAAGTTGTCGTGGCTATCTGCATCCACTACAAAAAACACAGTTTTTAAAGTTTTTGAACCTACCGTGAGTTCGGTGGTGAGCACTTCTCGAGCTTGTTGACCGTTTCCTGTGAAATCGGTCATGATTGAATCGGTGGGCTTCAAATCATCTTCATCTTTGCCCAGCTTCTTGAAAAAGAAAGTGGGCATCACATTGACCATAGCGCCGCCGTCTACCATAACTCGGCCTACCGGCCGACCTTCTATTAAAGCTTTTATAAAAAGAGGCCTTATGAACCTCGCCTGCATTGTCGATGGTTTCTCAAAAACCACTGCATCAGCCTGTCGAACATCCTCTAGCTGCAATTGGGCCACTGTAAGCCCATTTTCTTCTTCTTCTCTGAACTCCTCGTACTCAACAAATTCTGCTTTGAAAGATTGAGGTAGAGCGTACACCATATTCACCTCGGCCGGTGATTCATCAGCCGATTTCCCTTTGATTCTCTGCTTCTTCTCTTCTGACTCCTTGGCCGTTTCGGCTGAAGAGTCGCTCTCCATACGGACCTCCCTCTCTTTAGGAGGCCACCTTTCTCTCTTGATCATTGTCTCGAAGGAAGCTATTTTATCTTCTAACTCCCTCCTGGTCATTTTTTCTTCTACCTCGGCCTCGGTTGGCCGTTCTATTCTTGACTTCAACTGATGGGCAGGTGATGAGCCGCCTGCCTCATGATCATTTCTCATCGGACGAAAAGGGTGCAGTCGCTCATCAGGGCATCTCCATATATTGAGCCTCATCCCTTTCGCCTCTTCATAATTTTGTCTTGCCTCGGCTTGCATCCTCTGCTGCCGACGTTTCTGAGTTTTTGTTAACATCGGCCCCTGCCATCTGGCCGATGGTTTAACTTTGACTTCGTGCCATTCGTCCACTAGCACGTTTGCCGGTACTTTTACCGTTCTTAAATGATTTTTTAGAATTTCTCTTCTTTCCCATGGTCTCGGCCAGGGCTGAATGCCGAGTTCGTTGACTAGCCTTCGACCGAGGAATTTTATGTCTCCCTCGGTCATTCCTTCAAATTCTGGTTCTGGTCTCGGCCTAGCTTGTTATTGCCAATGTGGCCGATACCGAGGAAACCTTTGCTTGGAGCCGAATGGTCTGTCCTGGTAGTCCCATCGGCCATGACGTTCTCCACGCCTGTTGTTGTAGTAATCATGCAGAATCTTCTGTCATCGTTAGATACCCAGGAAATACCTTATTTAACGAAAGGAGAAACCGTCGTTATATGCCCGAATTTCCGTCGTTAAAAGTCAATAACGATGAACAGTTCTCCCGTCGTGACCCGTCGTAAAAGCTTCCTTCGTTAAAACTAGTTACGACCAAATGAATCGCTAGTCGTTATAGATTACTCACAACCACATCTTTTGTCATCATTATTTAGTTACATTAGTAACCACTCCATTTTACAATAACGACCAATTCTACCGTCGTAATAGAGATCACAAAAACTACAATTATCCTATTCATAGTGTTAATAACGACCAAAAGTTTTTCGTCGTTAAAAGCATTTCATGCAAAGTAGACGAGAATAATATAACAACGACCACTCTTCCCGTCGTTAATAAGACAAATATTGCATTTCATCATAATTTATTTTTGACCATTTATTATTTTTAACCATGCACATAATTACTTTGCATACACAATGATATAAATACATACACACACGCACACATATATATAAATAAACTTACATCAAATCCACAATTTTTAAACATGTAATAAAACTTCATTAACAATAAAAGTACTTAGCATCCACAATATTCATATTTTTCTCCAAAACATTCATCTAGTAGATATAGTTTCCATCACAACATATATAGTTTTCATCACACCATTACATATATAGTCAACATTTACTAAAAAAAGAAACAAAGTACTGAAATCAACGACTATCACCATGTTTCCAAAAAAATGTTAGCTTAAAAACAAAAAAGAGAGCTTGCAATTCATCGTCTTTTCTTGTTCCAAAAATCGCCATGAACTACCTACAAAAGAAAAGAGGAAAAACAATGTAAAAGTAAGTCATGCAAATAGATAGCAAAATAATAAAGCAAATAAACAACTCATAAAATCTAAAACAACCTTTGTATACCAATATAAATATGCAGAAATTATACAAATTAATCTAAATAAGATTACATTGTTTATCCTTCGGATGAAGAAGGCGGTGGACCATTGGAATGTTGGCGTTGAAACATTTCCTTAATCATTCTTATTTCGGCTTCCATTTCATCCATACGACTCTTAAGCGAATCATTTTCTTTTTGAGTTTCACGAAGCTTAGCTTGAAGCTCAGCTCTAGTTCCAATAGTCTTCATGTCATTAGGCTTTAAGCCACCACCATGGCAAATAATATGGTTATGACGTTGTGGTCCAAAACATTTTTCAACTAACTCTATATTGGATAAGGAGGGTTCTGATTGAGTAGCATCAACAATTTTATCCTTCAAGAAAAAAAAAAATAGTAAGTTGATAATGCATTAAAGGTGATAAAACTAAAATCAGAAATATATTCCACATACATATTGCTTGCTAGTGTCTTCACCAACTAACTTGTCACCTTTTTTCCGAGTCTCAAAAAATATAGTTGCTAAGCTTGGTGGTTGACCGACTTTGCCTCCCTTTTGTAAATATAAATCAAACTCAAATAATATTTATCGATACAAAAATTAAAATGTCAAAAAAGTATAATGTTAACTTTTCATTACCTTCTTCCAAATAACTTGTCGAATTGGCTTACTACCTGTACGATGAGGCATTGTTAACTTTGCCCTATTGCTGGAGTTTCGTTTACTTGCTGCCTATATTTATATAGAAGAAAAAAAATTCAAAATAAAAACAAATTGTATAAGAAAAGGTTCTTTTAGGATAAATAGCTTATACCTTAATTCATCTAATACAAAAAAAGACAAAAAAAGAAGAAAAAAAACAAACCAAAAACTTTTTACTTGAGAAATGTTCCTTTACTAACCACTCCCAATCCTCTCGATCAATATCTTCAGGAATATTTCTTAGAGTCCCTTGTATAGTGCTACATGGTTTTATATATTTGCGATGCAAATCTCCTCTCCATTTGTTCCACAAATCATTCATATGCACTAGGATATCTTCACGAAAATCCTCCATGTTTGGATTCTTAAATTTATCCTTCAAGTTGAAATCATATGTATATAAGTTTGTAAACATATAATTGTAAATCCAAACTTATATGTTACTTCAGCATACAAGCAAGTTACTAGTAAATTCCAATCAAACAAAATAAAAGCTCCAAATTGAAACTTTTACTAATAATACGGCAATTGAAAACTTATAATGTGGTGGGATAATTTTATGATCAACTGAAATTGATATTAAGTTAAATAGTTTTACCGTCACCGCAGCCCACATATGTTCCTTTTCTTCATCCCCAATCTCCTTCCATGAGTGCACACGAAGTGGACAAATATTGTGATCACGTACAATTCTTCCTAGATGCCTCGAAAATACCCTATGATTCTTTCCAACAACGCGCTTATTATAGAATTTCACTTTCAATTTTTTTTCACTTTTCAACTTTGCGACTTCCTTACACTTGTTTCTACCTCGCACCTTTCTCTTCTTTGAAACACTTGTAGAATCTAAGAATAGAAAAAAAAAAGAGTAAAAATAAGCATTAGTAATAGTCATTATACATTAATGCATAAAGATAGATGCTTCCGATGATGTAGTAGATATAAACGCATAAAGATTAAATAAACGCATAAAGATAAACATATATGTAAAAAGAAAAGGTGAGAAGTTATACCAGCTTCCCTCGATTCTTCTCCAATATGTGTTTCTTCCATAGGCTCAAAATCTTGAGAGAGTGAGATATCGTTTGATTGCATAATAGGAGTATCAAGCGACGGTGTAGTAGTAGCCCCTACACTTTGTGATGTCGATGGTCGTAAGGAATAGAAAGACCTTAAACCAAATTGTAAAGACTGAGATTTTTGCAGTGTAGCTAAACTCTCAGTTGATGATGTTTTTGTGTGTAATTTAATTACAGTAGTACTCGTCAAGTTTCGGGTGAAAATGAGTTAAAACGGAGATTCTACGCGATTTCCAAGTTTCACTTAAAGTGAATAGTAACTCGATTTTTCGGAGAATCCACGGTGTGAAGTTGGCTTCAGGCTCGTATCGGACTCCGTTCCTAGCGGTCCAATAGCTCGTTTCGACCGGTTCAGCTGTTCTGGAACTAATGGCGCAGACGGATTTTGAGTTTGACGCACGGATTTCGAGAAAATCCAAAAATACATGTTTTATATGTATTTTTGTGTTATTCATTCTGTTGGAATGAAAGGTTGGATTTTGTCGCGAATCCGTGGTCGATCGAGGTGAACCAAAATCGTAGCTTTGTTGTCTCCGAGGTGCTGATCGCACTGGTGCAATCCGTTTGCAAATCTGACGGACGGATCTACGGAGATCGCACGTTGATCGAGGAGAGGTCGGTGTGGGCAAAACAGTATTTTCGCAAAAGTCGCGATATTTTATGTACCGTTTCACGTGGGATCGCACGTGGAGGGGCGTTCATGCATTTTAATCGTACTGTGAGGGACTCGGATTGTAATTCTGATGTTTGGGGGACCTTTTTGCATGTTGCACCTTACTTTTTTAGGCTCTTTAGGGTTTGGAGCCACTCAACCCTAACCCTAGCCTTGCCCTAGCCCCCTAGCCGCCTCCTACCTCTTCCCTGCACTTGCTGCGCGTGCCCTGGCCGCCGCCGATCGAGCCCCGGCCGGCCAACCACGCGGCAGCCACCACTCTCCATTTTCTTCCCTCTCTTTCTCTCTTCCTCTCTCCTCTCGGGTTGTGTGAAGGCCCGAGACTGCTGCCACCTTCGGTCCCTCCCTCGGTGTCGCCCCGTGCTCCGGCGACCTTCCCCGCCGACAGCCGCCATCGCCTGCGCCGCCGCTGCCGCCCCGGGCCACATCTGCCAGCCCAGACCGAGCCCTGGCCGTGACCCACTTGGGACCTCCCTCCTGCACCGCCGCCGCCTGGAAACCCTCCCGCCGACACCCTCCGTGCCCGGGCGCCCCTTCCCGCCGGTCGCCGCCGCCCCGGCGCGCCGCCTTCGCCGCCTCGGCCAGCCGCGGCCGCCCCAGCCCGAGCGCAGGTCGATCTTGTTTGCGACCACTTTCCTGCGCCGCCGCCGCTCGAGGCCACCTCCTTCCTCCTCCTCCGGCCCTTGGAGACCCGCAGTCGTCGTCCCCGACCTTCCCCAGTCGCCGCCGTGGCCGCAGCTTCCTTGGAGTCCGTGCCCTAGCTCTTGCGGGGCGAGCTTGCTCCGCCGTTGCCACTGCCGCTTCTCGTCGCCAACCGAGGTGAGCACGGAGTTCCTCACCTCCCTCTCACCCGACTCAGGGCTCCGCGCGCGCCGCCGTGCCGCCGGAGGCCGGCCGGAGCAAAGTTGCTCCGGCCAAGCCCGAAATAGGGCTTATTTGAGTGGGTTTCTTGTTCTGGGCTTCCCGAGCTTCCCCGATCTCTACGGAAGGGAGCACGATGATCCTGGCAAGTTTCTGATCATCGTGCTCACCTTAGTTTCTGTCGGGGAGACTCTGTTCCGCTATTTTTGCGGTGTCGACCCTTTGGAGCCTTTTTGGCTGTTGTTCTATGATTGTGCACGCTTATCCGGCGATCCGAGGCTGTTCAGATGCCTCCGGAGGTGAGCACGGTGACCGCTGGTCAGTGCTGATCACAATGCTCACCTTCCCTTGGATCAGAAGTGTCCGGTTAGTTCTGTTCGGCGCGATCTTCCCTAACTGCGCGCTATTCGCTGAACCTTCGGGTTGCTCCCGCGCTTCCCACAGCGAGCCGCTGTGCTCCGGATTGTGAGCACGGACTCCGATACGTCAAGACCTGTCAGTACGTGCATCTGCGGACTTCGGAAGTCCTCGGTTTGCGTGAACGAGCCGCTTGATCGCTCAAATTACATAAAATGATGAGATTTTATGTAATTAGAGGGTCTTTTATGCAATTGTGCTTTGCGTGGCTACTGTGGGCAGTGTGTGGGAGTTTGTATTGACCTCTCAACTGATTGTCCATGATCCCTTAGCCTTTGCGGAAATCGAGGAGTCGATTTCGGTGCGTTTTGCGGCGAAATTCGCCGAAAGAACGCGGTTTCGGCTCGGATTTCTTCCGACGTCGTATGGTCGCTCTGTAAGTAGCCGCTAAGCCTTGTTGGTTGGTCACCATCATCACCGTGGGGGTTCGGTGATGCCGGGTGAGCGATTGTGGGTTCCGATGACGAAATAGACACTTTCGGGACTTCCGGCGAGTTATGGCAATCGGTACTGGAAAACCAATCTCCGTGGGTTTGTTTGTGGGTTATGGATACTGTGGTTATTAGTTGTGGGTTAGATACTAACCCGGTGGACCCTCTATAGGTCTGGTTGACATTCTTTTGCAGTCCGGAGACAGACGCGACATCCTTACAGGTGGGTACTTCGATCCGACGTTGGTACAGTGGTGCACGCTTGGTGATGGCTTCTTACCCTTGCTCTTTTGTTATTATCCATGCATATGTTATATGTTGAGCTTTGCACCTCTATTGTTTACATTACACCAACGTTGTTTGATTATACTCTACTTAAACGTTTCCATGCTTAGTATCGTGCGTAGGAGTATAGTCTATCTGTATGTGATACCATGTTTCATTGTTGCTCTACTTAGCTATTCTGCATATCCTGTTTCACGTTTAGAGTAGAGCGGTTTCGTGATTTCTTGTGAGATCGGTGACCTAGTCGGTCGGTTCCTTGATGTCTGTCGTTTGATGACCTTTGAGGTCGGTGTACCCTGAGGGGTCGGATTGTCGGCTAGTGGCCGACGGTAGTTCTAGATTATATACTCAGATGACTTGTTGGTCGATTCTTGCTTATATACGGTAGTTGACCTAATGATCAGTATCTACAAACTTTTGGTAGGATGTTGAGTTGTTCCATCCCAGTTGACTTGATTAGTCAGTACTTGCATATAGTTGCGAGGATGTAGAGTCGTTCCATCCTAGTTGACCTGAGTGGTCAGTTCTTATGCTTCCGTACAGTTGATGACCGATACGGGTTTCTTACCCTTACTCTTCTGTTGTTATTATTGCAGAGTATATATTGAACCTTGCACCTGCATTTATATCTGCATTCCTCTACTCAGTTATTTCCATGTCGATATCATGCTTAGAAGTAGAGTTGACTTATCTGTTCACTATATCTGTGATTTGGTTGGGCGGTTCCCCTATTTTGATATCTATGACCTATACGGTCGATGTGCCCTGAGGGGCTGGATTGTCGGCTAGTTGCCGATGGAAGATCTTTGAGCATACTACATTGATCGCCACTACAGGTACGCATTTCACGAACACCAGCGGTCTGATCCACCGCAAGAGGGTGTTCTTTTCCGGAAAAGTGGTTGGATTGCCAACCCGTGAGCCCAGGGGCTTTATTGCGAGGGTATATGCTTCTGACCCAGGGGCTTCATTGCGAGGGTCAGGTACCGTGCTTCTGACCCAGGGGCTTCATTGCGAGGGTCAGGTACAGGTTGAGCAGTGTGGCATGGGCCTGAGGTCTTCGGACCAATAGGGCAGCGAGATTGGGTACTTTTGAGGTTATCGTCAGTTGACGCATATATCTATAGTAGCAGTCGTTGCATGCATATTTACAGTTCTTACTTTATAGTTGTCTTGCTACTATAGTAGATATTCATGTATGCTTTCGATTTCAGTTACAGTAGCGGTAGCCGTTATTCAGTCTAGTTCTTACTTTCTTTCAGTTTAGTGCTACTGTATTCGGTTTATCTGCTCATTACCTTACATATCTCTTTCGTTTATTGTTGTTGCTGTTATATTTCCACTTACCCATATTGTTGTTTATCTCTTCCTGATCCGGTGAGTACTCCTCGCCTTCATCGGCTTGCGGTACCCACTGGGAGGGGAGACATGTTTACATGTTCTCACCTCCCCCACCATTTTTCAGGTATTGCAGGCGGTGAGGTTCAGACAGGACGTGAGACACGTACGTAGCGATCGATAGATCTTCCGACCCAGGTCGTTCGGTTTAGCTCTTACCCTTTTTATTTCTGTTGATATATAGCTTAGATAGTTTATATGGTTCAGTATTTTTATTACATTTGAATATGTGGATTTTCATGAATGTAATAAAAGGTTTTCTACCCCTCGTGGTAGCGTTTTTAAAGAATAAAGGTTTCCGTGTAGGAAACAATTTTCAAAAGGATTTTTCATGGATTTCTGTTTTAACATTGAATGTAAAACTGTGATGTGAATGGTGAATGTATGAATGTATAGTAATCTTTATATTCATCTAGCTGTGGTTGTATCCTGGTTGTATTCTTGTACTTGTGCAACGCCGTGCAAATACAGGGGAGACTCTGTCCGTGTGAATAGTGGATCTCCTATATTTGTGGCGGATCTGACATACTCTGGGGTCGGGTTTTCAAAAAAAAAAAAATTTCAGACGCTTTTCAGCTATCTCTTAAACCGAAAGGGACCCCGGGGCGTGACACAAATTGTGCGCGCCCCTTACCCAATGCACCTGGTGGTATAAACGTAAGCTTGTCTCCTCTAGAACTAGAATCATTCCCGTTTCGTGATTTTGGCAGCTGCATCCTGTACATATTACAAAAAATTTTAGTTCATTATTAAAATATAATAGTGAACAATTCATCCAAAATTAAATTAAACTCACAAGCAAAATAAATATATCTACATATAAACAAAAAAAAGTCATATACAAAACCATCATGTCTTCATAATCAACAAATATGCATTTATTCTTTTATGATCTTCGTTTTCTCTTCTTTTGTGTGGAAACTGCATCAACCATCATTGGCTCTATATCATTTCTATTCCTGCTGATTTCATTATCCATGTTTAGTGAAGTGGATAAATTATTGATAGGAGGGAATGATTCATATTCCTGATATGCATCAATTCCATCTTGAACATCTTCAGAATCTGAATCCATTTGCAGTGGCATTTCATATAAGTCACGAGGTTGAGTCTTCTACACAACATGCCATCCTTTATTAATATTGTCGGTAGCATAGAACACTTGTGATGCTTGATTAGCTAATACGAAGGGCTCATTTGTTTTCAACAATCTTTGACGATTAACGCTAACAATCCCATATTCATCTGTTTTGATTCCTTTTTCTTTATCATATACATCATACCAACTACATCGGAATAATACTACTCGATGACCTTCAACATATTGTAATTCAATAACCTCCGTCAAGGCCCCATAGTAATCTTGTTTTTCAATTTCGGCACCAGTATCACCAACTACAACCACCCCACAATTTTGTGTCTTGAAGCCTTTGTCACGATCTTCTATCCGAAACCTATATCCATTTATTAGATAACCATTATAGCATGTAACATATGTAGTAGGACCACGTGCCAAAGAAAGCATGTGTTCAATGATCGAGCTTTTGTCTTACTTACATAGATGCGCTACCTACAAAGTGAATGATAAATTAAACATATTGCGTTTTATATATATTGCTAATATTGATCGACAAAAATATTAATTAAAGGTGAGCTTACCTTGATCTTAAACCACTCAATAAAGTTCTTATCACACAATTCTAATCCTCTACTACTATGAATTTGTGAGTACTCTCTGCATAACAGTATAAATGAATTTATTATATACATAAGAAATTGAAAAAAAAAAAGAGGAAGAAAAGGGTAATGTTCATGAACAATGAAATCATACTTGAGAAATGGTTGAACTTCATGACAATTCTTTAAAATATAAAGTTGTGCTTGCTCGTGCTCATTTGCATCTAGATCATATAGAGTTCCAGCTCCTAGTGCTTTTCCAAGTTGAGAAAAAATAGATAAACCTTCTTCAGATGTGCTATCTTTACCATCATAATTCCGCTCATGACGATTAAATTTTGTCTCAATGCCATGAAGATATCTTGAGCAAAAAGTCATACATTCATTTGCAATGTGGCCTTCTGCGATTGAACCTTCTGGACAAGCTCTATTGCGTATAAACCCTTTTAAAGTATACAAGTGCCGCTCTATAGAGTACATTGACCTATATTGGGTTGGTCCTCCAATCTTAGCTTCATTTGCTAAATGAATCGGCAAATGCAACATAATATCAAAAAAGGAAGGAGGAAAAATTCTCTCTAATTTACACAGAGTTATTGGAATTTGAGCTTCTATCTGATCCAAATCATCTGCCTTGAGTGTCTTAGAGCCTACCACAGTGAAAAATAGAGATAACTCAATAAGTGATTCATAAACCTCTTTAGGAAGCAGACCACGTAGAGCAAGAGGAAGTAGGCGTTGCAACATAATATGACAATCATAACTTTTCAATCCAGAAATTTTATGTTCTTTAAGATTTACGCAATGAGATATATTTGAGGAGAAGCCATCTGGAACTCTTAATTGCTTAAGAAAGAGGCAAAATGTGTGCTTTTCATTTGGTGATAACATATAAGAGGCAGCAGGAAGAACAAACTTATCCCCTTTTCGAATTGGATGTAACTCTGGTCTTATATTCATTGCTTGCAAATCGAGACGGGATTTCATTGTGTCCTTAGTTTTTCCCTTGATATTCATAAGTGTTCCATGTACATTATCAAATATATTCTTCTCAATATGCATTAAATCCAAATTATGACGCAACAAAAGGGTTTTCCAATATGAAAGTTCAAAGAATATACTTTTCTTGTTCCAATTATCACCCCGATTGCTGTGTGATATTTTTACCCTTTTATTAGCAGCTTTTGTTAAGATGATCCCATCAAGATCTTGCACTTGTTCCAAGATTTCATCACCGCTAAATAGCTTTGGTGCACAACGTCGCTCCTTGGTGCCATCAAAAGAATATTTATCATTCCTCCATTTGTGTTTGCTAGGCAAATATCGTCGATGGCCCATATAACATTGCTTGCTACCATTGGTTAATCTAATAGAAAAAGTATTCTTGTTGCAACAAGGACATGCTAGTTTTTCCTTTGTACTCCATCCAGATAGATTTCCATAAGCAGGAAAATCATTAATTGTCCACAACAAATAACCTTTGAAGTCTAGGTTTTAATGGAAAATTAACGCAATGACTTCAATGGTATTTTTTTACCATTTACTTTTTGTTTAATTTCTCCACTGCATTTGTCATGCTTCCATCTAGAAGCACCGCAAATTTTGCATGCATCAGATTCTTCATCCTCCTTCCAATATAACATACAATTGTTAATGCATGCATCAATTTTTTGGTAAGAAGTCCAAGATCATCAATAATTTTCTTTGCCTCATAATATGAATTAGGAAATGTTGTTCCACTTGGTAGAATATCTTCTTTTAGTAATTGAAGCAGCATGGTAAATGATGTATTACTCCATCCTCCAAGGCTCTTAATATGAAACAATTTGATTAGTAAAGATAATTTTGAGCATTTGGAACCATCATATAATGGTTGATTAGACTCCTTGAGTAACCTATAGAAAGACTTTGCTCCGTCGTTTGGTTCATCTTCAAGATCTTCATCAATTATAGTAGTATTGTTCTCAAAATTTCTATTCAATTCGGGATATAAATCCCTTATGATTTCATGCATCTCATCAGCACTTTCATCTTCTTCTATTCCCTCGTTATCCTCATCTTAATCTGACTAGGATTGAGACTCACCAAACCTTTCACCATGATGATACCAGAAAGTATAACTTTGAACTATTCCATAGACTTTCAAATGCGTCTCAACTAGCTCACGAGTTTCTGAATATGTATTATTACATTTAACGCAAGGACATCGAATTTTATTGTTTTGTCCTGTACGTTTAAAAGCATAATTCAAAAAATTTTGAACTCCTTTTTCATATGCTTCACTTAATCGATCATCAACTAGATCCATCCAACGTTTACTAGGTGCCATTTTCTTAGAATCAGGTGGAGGTAATCCAAGGTAATCCAAAAAATTACCTAAACAAAGAGATAGCATAATGACCAATGTTATTTAATATTTTGCTAAGAATGTAGAAGAAAGATTACTATTAGAATTCATTCACATCAAAAAGATTATAAGAAGGCCTAACAACTATTTTGAACATACAGAAGCAAAATTTGAAATTTATCTATTCATAAAAAAGGACAAACTTTTTGCAAATTGACAAAGAGATTAGCAGTAATTTATGAAAATCTATAAAAAGTTTAAGATACAATGAGATTTCACCAATGTCACAAAACTAATCATGAGAAGTTTTCGATGAACAACCAAACTTTGATATCATACTAAATAGAAACAACAACAGAGTGAAAGCGAGAAAATAAAGAACGAAGTATAGACAATGTCTTGAGGTCCTACTACATACAACTTAAAGATTAGAATTGTTCAAAGTTTAAAACATTAGTAATAACAAAATAGCTACACTTTCAAGAAAAAAAAAACTAAAATAAAAGATAGAAAGAATTACATTGTTTAACATCAAAATCAAAAGGACAAATCATAATTACATATCCTCGCACGATCTTTCAACAACACATAAGTAGGTAGTGATAACTAAAATTAACAATTGATTGAAATTCGATAATAAAAAAGCACAAACCTTGAAGAAGATGAAGAAGAGGAAATAGCTTCAATCTAGAAGTGTTTGGATCCACTCAGGTGCCACTAACGAGAAGAGCACAAAGACTTGATTTCACTACAACATCAACATCAAAATCAAGCTGTGATACAGATTGTACAAGTCATAGTATAAGCTACTACCATATTCCCAATGAGAAGTTTTCGATTTTATATTACTGCAGATTAGAAAAAGGGAGCAGAAAATTTAGGCCATGAAATTGAAAATTTAATACTTTTATAGAGGTATGGATATAATACCAACAATTAAAAAGATTAAACTCTAACTTATTAACCAATATCTTGCATGATTAATTATTGGAAAAAGCGCCCTTCATTGAACAATTAATGTAGATTATTGATCAATTTTGTCACTCTTTGTGAAATAATCCATTACACTAAAAACATAAATAGTACTCAAATATGGTCTTTTGTTATATTATAGTTAATACTTCCTTCATGACGTCTTGATTGGCTTGACACTTTCGGATAGCTCAAGACGTGAATTTGAATAAAATAGAAAAAAAATTAATTAAGGCTAGCTAGGATCTTGGTTTGGTTCGAACTTAAAACCATTTTCCCAAATATATACTATGTGAAAACAATTGATATTACTCTAATACCTTAAGCTTTTTAGAAAAAATGATTGTTCCACGTGACATTAGCAATATTGCTTAAGAAATAAGTTTTTGGCACTTATAGTATCTTGAATAGAGGCCTTTTCAAGGTCGTAAATTAATTCAAATAATTTAGATTTATTTTGATTTCAACTCTCCTCAATTTGATTTCGAACATGTATAAATTAAAATATGTGCACACTTGTGAGTGCGAGTATGGCTAGACTACTATTTATCATAGATTTAGAAACTAATACTACTATACTCAATCAAATTTAGTGTTAGGGCATCTATGCTGATAATTCATATGTAAGGACTGAGATTTTTTTTTACAGTGCAATTAAACTCTCTGTTGATGATGTTTATGTGTGTAATTTAATTACATAAGCACTCGTCAAGTTTCAGGAGAAACTGAGCTAAAACGGAGAAGTTACGCGATTATTAGTTTTCACTTAAGTGAATAGTAACTCCGTTTTTTTTGTGAAGCCACGGAGTAGAGCTGGCTTTCGGCGCGTATCGGACTCCGTTCATAGCGATCCAATAGCTCGTTTTGAACGGTTAAGCTATTCNCGTTTTGGTGACTGCATTGTTAGTGTTGCTTCCGCAGATCTTTGGGTGGGGTTGTAATGCCTTCCCATCCTCCTTGATTGTTGATTGGAATTAGCGGTTCGAATCTTTTGACCTTGAACTCATTCATTCTTCCTCCCAGAGTCAAATTGACACAGTTTTGGTATTAAGTTTTCGTTAAGGCATACATCGTGTGCGGTTATTTTAACACCTAAATTGGTGTGTTGTGGGTTAGTTTGTTGTTGGTTATAGGTTTCGTCTTGATTCGAGATATTCCAGGGTATTGACGGAATTCTCGGAGCTTTGATTATAGCTCGGTTGTGGTACGGAAATCGGTTAGAGAAACCTTTTCCTAAGCCTCAGTTGGTTCAGTTCGCGGCTTAGCGTCGCTAGTAGCTTTCGGATGTTGAAAGTTAT
This sequence comes from Ananas comosus, assembly GCF_001540865.1. Taxonomy (NCBI): domain Eukaryota; kingdom Viridiplantae; phylum Streptophyta; class Magnoliopsida; order Poales; family Bromeliaceae; genus Ananas; species Ananas comosus. The sequence goes on along the minus strand of NC_033644.1, from coordinate 4,505,507 downwards.
AGGACTCCCTGTAAGTCGGTTCAGGGTCGTTCTGATTTCGAATATCGACTTGTAAAGTCGATGTTTCGATAGTAATGGTTGCGAACTCGTGGTTCAGTGAAGAGGTATCAGGTGGCTTGATACTTCGACGTGTCACACTTCCAACTTGTTGTTGGTAGTGGATCTTCGGATATTTCGCTTTTCTTTTGATAAGTATATTGGCTGCAGACAATATACTGTTGAAAGAGGGACGAAATACCATCTTCCCGTTTGGGACTTATGGATTGGGTCGATGTGTTCTCTAGACTGTTTTGTGGGAAAAAGCTCGAGTGATAGTCATCTTTGACCACGTAGCGAGCCTTGGGTTATTCCTTTGCAGATTTTGCACGGTGGACTTATCGTCACGGATAAAGGATTTTTGACTCTAGTTCGAGTTTGGATGTTTGTAGCACTTTAATTGTGCCTTCCTCGACTAAAAGGTTTGTTTGGGTTAGTAGTCTCGGTTTGTAGTCATGAAGTTTAGAATTAGTGGTTGAGCGACTCGAGCCTGGTGGTCGGCTTGGATTGTCACCATATAGGATAGCGTAAAAGTTTGCGACTTGGCTTATCGTGCAACCTTGGGTTAGCTTGCTTGTCTGGTTATTTGATGACAGGTGCGCCTGGGTCTCAATGAGACAAGTAATCGGGTGGTTGCTGGGAACATCGATCGCTAGGGTCCCTTGTAGGACGGCAGCGACAGGGTCTTGTAGAGACAGGTGTTGAGCATCACCGATGGTTTGTATCGCCTTTGCGATTGGCGACCTGTGCATCAAGTATTGGACTTACATGGTGGGTATGTTGGTTTAATGGTATCGGTTACATTTGAGAAGACAAATTGTCTAGCGTATTTGGTATTGTCGGTTGGACCTTTTTGGTCAGGGGAAAAGTGAGGTCTTGGACCTATGACTATAGATTGTCGTATGTGACTATCCTTTGATGGAGGTTTTGGCAATTGTGTGGTTACTGTTGAGAGACTGTGGTCACCAAGGTGAGAGTTTTGACTCAGGTCTTAGAGCGACGTTTCGTATTCGCTCGTGGTGAGCAGATTGACGTTGTTGGATAGTCGGAGTTTTTCGTTTCAAGTCTACGTAAATAGACTCTAGATTAAAGTAGTGTTGACTCGAGTCTCTTCTACGTGAACCTTCGACGTAGTCGAGTCGGTTACTGGTGTGCGGACCAAGGTTGAGTGGACCTAGAAGTTCTAGGTGTTGATGTATTATCTCAGAATTGGCGATTTGGGATCTGATAATCGCGGGACTGTCTTTGTCCGCAAGTTATAGGATGGTATTGATTCCGATGAGTTTGGTTCGTAGATTTTGGGTTGGTACGTTTTTCCCTCGTTGTTGTCCGAGTAGAACTGCAGTCCTATTCCTCCCTTACTTGGAGATTGATCTGTCCAAATGCATGAAAATGTAATTGACCAATACTCAAAGGTAATACCATAGTGGTGGAAGCAATATCCGATTTCGATTTCAATGGGTATGTGGTCAAGTTTCGGGGACGAAACTTCTTTTAAGGGGGGGATAATGTAAGGACTGAAATTTTGACAGTGTAACTTAACTCTCTGTTGACGATNGAATTCAAATACGAGTTTGAATTAACGGATTTCGGGTTTCAACCTAGGCCTATATATGACATGTGGATTCGTTGGAGAGAGGGCAGGTTTTGTCGCTGATCGGAGACCAAATCAGACGAAACAAAATGCTAGGTTCGATGCACCCGACGTGCTGAACGCAATGGTGCTGTCGGATCGAAAATCCGACGAACGGATTTTCAGGAAACGCGAAATGTTCGCTGAGGGGTTGAATTGGCAAAGTCGGAAACTTCGCAAAAGTTGCGATATTTTATGTACCAAATCGCGTGAAACCGGACGTGGAGGGGTATCCGTGCACTTTACTCGTGCTATGAGGGACTCGGAATGAAATGTTGAGTTTTGAGGGACTTTTCTGCAAATTGGAGCTTCGTATTTAAGCTTTTCGCTTTGGAACCCTAACCCTAGCCCTAGCCGCATCACCCTAACCGACCTAACCGCCTTTCCTCCCTTCCCTGAGTGCACGGCTTGCGCCCCAGCCGCCGGCGCACACTGCCCGTCGCCGGAGAATGAGGTTCCTTCTCCCTGTAGCTCTCTCTTCCATCCATCTCCCTTTATCTCTCTTTCTCTCGGGTTGGAGCCCAGGCTGAGGCTATAGGGCCTTCACCGGCGTCGCCCTGTGCCTCACCAACCTCCCCCGCCGACCGCCGCCGTCGCCGTGCGCCGCCGCTGCCGCTGCTGCCGCCCAGGCCACAAGCTGCCAGCCCTGTGCCTCGCCAACCTCCCTCGACGATGACACGCCTTGACTTTCAAAGTTGTTGAGACTTTCGAAGTTGATTTAGAATCATTCTCAACAAAAACTGTTTCATATCCGAGGCCTAATTTATCCGTTTGACCCAACCCGAGCATATAGTCCAATTTCTTCGATCCCGATGAGAACTTTTGAATGTCGGTTTAGAGTTGACGAACTTGGTCGATCAAGGCTTGATTGGACTTGTGCGATTCATAAAATTGATGTTCCAAAATCCAATCTTGTCGTTAGATGATTTGATCGTTGATTCCGCTTCATTAAACTTCTCTTGGAGGTCCGAATTATTTTTCAAAATTGATTCCCTTTCCTCCTTGAGAGCTTTGTTCGTGGTCTTCAAGTTGTTGTTATCCTCTTCGAGATTCAACAAACGACGCCTCAACTTCTTATTAAGCTTGGCCATCTTCTTTGATTCAATAAGAAGTTGATTGTACGCTTCCGCTATGTCGTCGTCGTTTGATTCCTCCTCACTTTTGCCATTGTCGCTCGAAGAATCATGTGAAGAAAGAGACATATTGGAATTAGTAGTAATAGAGGATAAACATATAATGTTAGACGAAGGCAAGGTAGATTTAGCAAATAAAGCAAGATTTCCATTCTTTTCTTCATCACTTGAACTTGAATCACTTGAAGTTGTATCATCCCACGTCTTTGCTTGCAAAGGGACAATCCGTTGCGATGTGGCCATAGCCTTTGCACTTGTAGCATCGGATTTCGCCTTCAAATTCATCCTTTTCTTTCGAAGCCTTTGTACGCTTCTTCTCTTTAGATGTAGAAGATTTAGAAAACGTTTGCTGCTTAGACGATGTAGCCTTGTCCGAATTGTTCTTCTTTCGGAAATTCCGACGAAACTTCTTTGGTAGAAGCGCCAATTGATGTTCGAAGTCGGCAATTGAGATCTCTCCATCGGAATTCGAGTCTCCGTCTTCCTCTTTCGTCGATTTCAACGCAACCCCTGTGCTTTTAGAGAAAGACTTGGAAGAAAATTGATTGGTAGGAAAAGTCATCTCATAAGTTTGCAAAGCACCTACTAATTCTTCGACTTTCATCTCGTCCGGATGCTTAACCGTATCGATCGCGGCAACCTTTGCCCGAAAGCGTTCCGGAAGAGTTCGAAGAATCTTTCTAATAATCTTTGAATCCGGGATTTTCTCTCTTTTCGTTCGGATGCTTAACCGTTTCGATCGCGGCAACCTTTGCCCGAAAGCGCTCCGGAAGAGTTCGAAGAATTTTACGAACAACTTTAGAATCCGGGATTTTCTCTCCTAAGTTAGCACATGTATTCACAACGTCTTGTAGACGTGTATAATACTTGGTAAAGGTCTCGTTTTCATCCATAGAAATAGAATCAAACTTGCTTGTTAGCATTTGCAATTTTTGGACCTTTACTAAGCTCGTTCCTTCATGCGTAACTTGTAGAGTATCCCAAATTTCCTTTGCCGTTTCGCATGCCGAAACACGAATAAACTCCGTTTGAGACAATGCATTAAATAAAGCGTTTATGCCCTTGCCGTTAAACGAAGATGTCTCGTTTTCTTCTTTCGTCCACTTGTTCCGTGGTTTTGGCGTTTCAATATTCTCGACCTTTTCAATAGGATTTTTCCATCCAAATTCGATTGATTGCCAAACGCGCTCATCGATTGCAATTAGAAAAGCTCTCATGTGAACTTTCCAATAAGCATAATTTGTGCCGTCGAAGAGCGGTGGTCGATTAATGTTTCCGCCTTCGGCCATTAGATAACAATTTATCTAGATCCCGCTCTGATACCAATTGAAAGTTTTGAGGAGCCCAAGGATCTATCTAGATTGTATCTATCACCTAGAGGGGGGTGAATAGGTGAAATAGCCAAAAACCACAAATCTCAATGTGATAAAAAAAAATGCGAAAAATAAAAATCACACTGAGATTTACATGGGAAAACTCCAATTTGGAGAAAAACCCACAGGACCAACACGCGAAAAAATAATCCATTAAGAGAAAAGATTACAAGGTGATTACCGACACCACGGACTTNCATTCGTCCTACTAGAGTCGGATTGACACAGTTTTGGTGTCATGTTTTCGTTGAGGCATACATCGTATGCGATTGTTCTAACACCTAAATTGGTGTCAGGGGATAGTAGATGGTTTAGTAGGATCCGTCTTGACTCGAGTTACTCCAAGTATTGCTAGAAATCTCGGAGCTTTGATTATAGCTCGGTTGAGGTGTGAAAATCGGTTAGAGAAACCGTTTTCTAGAGCCTCAGTTGGTACGGTGCGCGGCTTAGTGTCGCTAGTAGCTTTCGAATGTTGAAAGCTTTACGACTCCCAGTGAGTCGGTTTATGGCCGGTCTGTTTTCGATCGTCGACTTGCAAGTCGCAGTTTCGACGATTTTAGTGGTGAACTTATGGGTTCAATAAAGAGATATTCCAGGGTCGTTCTAATTTCGAGTGTCGACTTGTAAAGTCGATGTTTTGATAGTATTGGATGTGAGCTTCTGGTTCAGTGGAGAGGTATCAAGTGGCTTGATACTTTATCGCGTTGTGCTTCCAACTTATTGTTGGTAGTGGATCTTCGGATATTTCGCTTTTCTTTTGATAAGTATATTGGCTGCAGACAATATACTGTCGAAAGAGGGACGAAATACCATCTTCCCGTTTGGGACTTTTTGATTGGGTCGGTGTTTTTCCTAGTTGTTTATGAGAACGCTTGAGCCTCTGACCTTGTGGCGAACCTTGGATTACTCCTTGGCAGGTTTTTGCGCAGTTGACTTTTCGTCACTTCTGATGGTTTTGACTTTGGTCCGAGTCTAGGTGATCGTTGGTCCTATTGTTGTGCTTTCTACAGCTAAGAGTTTCTTGGGTAGTAGTCTCAGTCTGTTGTCATGAAGTTTAGAATCAGTGGTTGAGTGACTTGAACCTGGTTGTTGGCTTTGATTGCCACCATATGTGATAACGTAAAAGGTTTGCGACTTGACTTATCATGCAAATCTTGGGTTAGTATGCTTGTCCGGTCATTTGATGACAGGTGCGCCTAGGTCTCAATGAGACAAGTAATCGGGTGTTGCCGGGAACATCGATCGCTAGGGTCCCTTGTAGGACGGCAGCGACAGGGTCTTGTAGAGACAGGTGTTGAGCATCACCGATGGTTAGTATCGCTTTTGCGATTGGCGACCTGTGCATCAAGTAATGGGCTTACATGGTGGGTATGTTGTTTTATTGGTATCGGTTACAATTGAAGAGACAAAATTGTCTAGCGTAATTGGTATTGTCGGTTGGACCTTTTTGGGTCAGGTGAAAAGTGAGGTCTTGGACGTAGGACTATAAATTGTCGTATGTGACTATCCTTTGCTAGAGGTTTTGGCAGTTTGTGTGGTTACTGTTGGGAGACTGTGGTCACCAAGGTGAGAGTTTGACTCAGGTCTCAGAACAACGTTTTGTATTCGCTCGTGGTGAGCAGGTTGACGTTGTTGAATAGTCGGAGTTTTCGTTTCAAGTCTACGTAAATAGACTTTAGATTAAAGTAGTGTTGACTCAAGTCTCTTCTGCGTGAACCTTCGACGTAGTCGAGTCGGTTACTGGTGTGCGGACCAAGGTTCAGTGGACCTAGAATTTCTGAGTGTTGATGTATTATCTCAGAATTGGCGATTTGGGATCGAATAATCCTAGTCGCGGGACTGTCTTTGTCCGCAAGTTATAGGATAGTGTTGATCCCGGTGAGTTTTGGTCCGTAGATTTTTGGGTTAGTACGTTTTCCCTCGATTTGTCCAGGTGGAACCGCAGTCCTATTCTTTCCCTTTCTACGGAAGTTGATATATCCAGATGTAATTGACCAGTACTCAAGGGTGATATTACAGTGGTGGAGTAATATCCGAGTTCGATTTTGGTGGGTATGTGGTCAAGTTTCGGGGACGAAATTTCTTTTAAGGGGGGGATAATGTAAGGACTGAGATTTTTTTTTACAGTGCAATTAAACTCTCTGTTGATGATGTTTATGTGTGTAATTTAATTACATAAGCACTCGTCAAGTTTCAGGAGAAACTGAGCTAAAACGGAGAAGTTACGCGATTATTAGTTTTCACTTAAGTGAATAGTAACTCCGTTTTTTTTGTGAAGCCACGGAGTAGAGCTGGCTTTCGGCCTCAACGAGCGGCCTCCAGACCCGTGCTCGCATCCATCCCGTCCCTGGATGACCCCGATAGATCCCGTGCCAACCCCTTGATCCAGCCGATCTAGATCCCAAGGAACGTTTTCTTGGGATCTACGTGTAACATACGTTACACGTTTAACGTGTTTTCAGGTGGACTTGATGTTTAAAGTTGGGATCAGGGAGTGTTACCCATTGAGGACGCGAAAACGTGGAGGTGTTAGCTAGAGCGCGCTAAGCCATGTATTTTATAATGCTGAAAACGCTTAAAGTTCTAAAGGCGAGAGCTGGGGAATCGCTTGAATAACGTTAAGGGTTTCTAGGCAGGTAGCCTAAAGGCTAGCCTAGAGCGGTTGCGCAAGTCGTGCAGCTCCGTAGCTTAGATCGTAAAGCAAAGCAGTCTAAACTATAGGCTAAGTGCTGCTTTAGGTAAGAGAGAGGTTTTCCGGTTTTACCACGTGTTAATGTATTCTTTGTACATAAAAGTCTAAAAGAGCTTTTAGCACGTAGTATAGATTTTAGGCAGTCACGGTAACCAAGGTCTTATCGAATTGGCAAATTTTGCTCGATAACATAGCGATACTTGCCTCAGGCTATGCGCGGC
>NC_033644.1:4445733-4498319 GCF_001540865.1 Ananas comosus | reverse complement strand
TGAAACGAGTTAGAATGACTGAGCACATTAGGGTCATAGGAGAAGCAAAAGGACCGGAGAGAGAGACCGGTCCCGTACGCGTAGTACCTTGCGGAAGTCTTGAGGTGCAACGGCCCTGTGTAGACGTTTCGAGGAGACCGGTCCCTGAGAGGGGCAGACGTTCCCTCGCTGGGCGCGGAACAGCAAATACCGAAATTGCGGCAAGTCTAACCCCGTTCGGAGAACGGTCCTGGCGGGGAGACGGGGCCTGAGTACACCGAGTCCCCGAAGGCGAAAAACGCCAGTCTGGCGATCAAGGGTGTTGTTTGGGAAACAACGGAGGTGTTTGAAATGCCATTTCAAAACGTAGTATGTGGACCCCTCTACTTCCACGCCATTTTCACCCTTCCTCCATTTCCTTCCGTTTCTCTCTTCTATAATCTTCACTCTAGGGCTTGGAGGGAGAAGAGAAGAAGCGAAGGGAGTGCGATTTGGAGCTTTGTGGGTTTACAAGCTCTCTACAAGAAGGAACTTGGAGTGGGCTTGGTAAGGCTGCGAGTTTTGAATAGAAAGGTTCATAGCTTGTTTTAATCCTAATTTTTGTGGAGGCTTGTGTTTTGTTTTTGGGCCAGGGGAGCTTCTATATTCCTTGAACTCCGATGGACGATGAGGAGCTCAAGTGCTCTCTGGTAGGTTTGGGTTAGTTTGTCATGGAAGCCCTTAGGGTGGTTCCAATGGTCTAGGAAACTTAGTAGGATGGCTCTTAGATGATCCTATAGCTATTGTTTGCTAAGTTGAGATCGATTCATGGGAGAACCCTATAATGACAATATTAGGGCTTGATTTGGGCGTTGTTGCCCTAGGATTGTTCGGGGAAAATTGACCCTGTGAAAAACCTAAATTGGGGTGCCTAAACCCTTGGTAAACTCGTTTAACATTACGAAAATGATAGAGTATAGTCTTATGCACAAAAAGGCCTAATATGCACCGTTTTATAGGGCTGGAAGCGGCGTTTCTGTAAAAATCGGGAGTGTGCATATATTCGCCACCCGATTATTAAGAGGTCGGGCGTGCAGCCGAATCGTTTGGTCCCTTCTGATGTTGTTTTCTCTACTCTTGAGCAGTATATGGTGGGATAGTATACCCATCATGCGATAAGATTAGGTATGATACATATGGAATTGGTTTTACTCATTGTTATTGTTTTAACGCTAGTGAACGATATGTGGACGAGTAGAACAAGAGGACATTTGTGTGATTGGACCATCAAGTTGTTGAGAATGTGAGGTTGGACTTGCGACAAATAGAACAGGGTGACTTGATAAAGAACGAGAGTGGCATTGAGAAATAAACCGTTAAGTAGGTTTAACCAATTATTTTATGGATCATCACGGATTTGGCCTTGAGAATGGCAAGAATGAATAGGTAGAGACTCTACTGATTATACATTGCTCACCAGTGGCGTGATGAGTTGCTTCAAGTTGGGGATTAGATGCGAGGTTATACATTACGTTTGGTTTGTAGGGAGGTCGCTCCCCTCGGAGCCGGGCCGCCCGGAGGGCATGCACACTTGGGGCGGAGGGTAAAGTCACAGTTGAGGTCCCTATGAGGTTCGAGTCCACCGTTATTAAGGATTTTGGGATTTGAGTTATGTTAACGAGTTTAACAGTAGGTGGTAGAAGCCAAGTTGATTCATAATTGGGCTGCATGCATTTCCATTATTGCATTGAAATTACGTATATTATCTGACTTCTTTCTTGAGGCTAGTATTAGTGGCATTAGTAGTGGTTAATTTTCCTTTTGAAATTACTTATGCCTGAATGGAGCCTAGTGGCGGGTAAGTGGGGCAAAGGTGTTCGAATCCGAGCCCGCTGGGAATTCGTCTGTAGTTCTCACGAACCACTAACCCTACAGGTCCTAGCACGAGCGGGGCGGCGGAGGACCGAGGCAAGGGTTTAGCGCCGTAGGTAGCGGCCACCGGAGTAGCATTACATTTTGTAGTCATTTCCCTTTTGGTGTACATGTAGCAGCTTTATTTTGTTGAATTAGAGATGTAAAGTTGTAAACAATCATGTATTTGGTGGATGACTAAATATAAAATGATATGATGGTTGAATAGAATGTAATAGTTTTGTTTACTTGAATTTGGTTTAAAGGAAATCAAATATCATGTGTGATGTATATTTAGCTTAGAGCTTTCGCTTCCGTTGTTGCTGGCCCTCGCACAAGCCTTGTATTATATATGCAATTCTCTTGTTGATTGCCTATTTATACATGTTGTTAGAGCCTTGGGCGGACAGGGGAGGCTCTGTCCGTTCAGCGTCTGTTGACGTGACCCGAACCCGACCAAATTGGCGGGGATTGGGGCGTGACATTCTGGGAGCGATCAACAGCCCAGCAATTCAAATAACGCTAGAGAGCATCAAGCAGTCTTACTTGCCGAGGGTGAGACTAGTGGTCATTCTGACCAACAGGAGCCTAGTTTGGCTCAGGCGCTTGGACAAATGACTCGGGTCCTACAAGTTTTGGACCAGAATAGTCATAGAAGTACTGCACAATTAGATACAGTATTTGCCGCATTCACGGCCTCGAATGAGACTATTGCCCGAATAGGGTAATTGTTGACTCGAAACGAGCAACCAGCAACAGGCTTACAAGGACCTGTGATGACGCCAGTGCTACAAAATCCTATAACACCGGCAAATGGTCAGCCCCAATACTAGGGGGCACCATTTCAAGCGGCTTATAGACCGGCTGTTGTTAATGCCGGTCAACAGCCAGAAATAGCATGGGGGTTACCACCACCCACCACCTCCACCAGTAGCAACATATCAGCCCCAAAATATAGAGGCTAGAGCTGGGGTGTAGGCCCCAAATGTACAAGGGATCAACGCTGTGGTACAAAATTTTGGTCTACCATAAGGACCAAATATAGCACAAGCGCAAGCACAAGTTCCCTTATAGGGGAACAATAATGAAATCTGTGCATAGATCGAAAAAGCCATCCGAATTACTTTCGGAGTAGGTGCAAGGCCGGCAATGCGGCCTGCATTTAGATCACCTTATCCTGCGAATATAGATGCAGAGCATCCATACCCGGCAAATTGAAAAATATCGAAGTTTGATAAATTTTCTAGTGATGAGACCGAAAACACGATCAAACATGTTGCACGATTCACAGCAGAATGCCGAGAAGCCGCGACAGATCCATTTTTAAAATTGACGTTATTTAACACTTCGTTAACCAAGACGGCTTTTACTTAGTATACGAGTTTACCGGCTAATTCCGTCCGAGATTAGGACGAATTAGAAGGAAAATTTTTGTCGGTAGCTGATCTGGCTCAGTTTAAACAGAGGACGGGTGAATCGGTTGAAGAATATTTGCACCGATTTAAATGGCCAGGAGCCGTTGTTTCGTCAGGATGCCGGAGTCAGAATTTGCCAAAATGGCATTCAACGGCTTACACTTCAAAATTAAAGATCATTTTGAAGATAAATACTTTCCAAATCTTTTTGATTTGGGAGTTCGGGTTGCTCAATATGAGCATTTCGAAAGGAAAATAATGAGGATCGGCCCAGGTGGAGCCGAAACAAAGATTGGAACAAAGGGAAAGAGAAAAATATTTCTTTTCTTGAAGAATCTTCGGCTCATGAGGAGCAAAATTCATCTGAAGAAGTTGAGGATTCGGCTGATGAAGCCGAAATATATGCCGCTGAGATGGTTAAAAACCATCAACCATATAAGTGTGCTTTGTTGAAGCCCGCTAAATCAAGCGAGATAAAAACACGGGTTTCGGCATATACTTATTCCTTCGACGTTTCAAAGACCGATTTAATCTTTGATCGGTTATTAAAAGATGGACCAATTCAGTTACAGGAGGGCCAAATCATACCCCCTGGGGAGGAATTAAAAAGAAGATATTGTAAATGGTACCATTCATGGAGCCATAAAATCAATGAATGCACTGCCTTTAAAAGGCAGATTCAAAAAGAAATAAATGAGGGTCGGCTAATATTTGCCGATCAAGAAAATAAGAATATGAAAATTGACAAAAATCTATTTCCGTCACAGGTCAATATGATGGACGTCAAAGGAAAGGCAGTAGCAGACAAGAAGACTGCTGAGCACGTTGCCTATGTCAAGAGAACTCTTCGGCTCTGCATAAGGTGCAAAGCCGAGATGACAAAGAAAGGTTAGGAAGTCATCATCAACGAAAAGAAAAGAAGCAATGAATGGAGAGAGTTGATGGCATTTCCTGAAGAATGGCAAGAAATTCCCGAAGAAGATTACAAGTCAGAGGATGGCTCGACGAAGCCTCCAACGAGTCAGAGCCGGAAGTCGATTCGGTTCAAAACAAGAAGGACCTGTTAATGCAGAAAGTCCTGCATGACTATTACAACAGCAGAAAAGAAGAACACAACAGTCGATGGAGTTACCCGGAGAGACCATTCGGCTCGAAGCAGAGATTCCCTGGGTATCGGGCTACACTGGCAGCATCAATGTAACACACTGGACCTTTGCAAATTGCGAGGTTCGAGTGTTTGAACTGTGTTCTGAGTTTTTCCAGATTTTTTGGTGGGTCATTGACAGTGTTCCGACCTATGGCTCGTATCCCGAGATTTTTAGTATTTTATGTAGCGCTAAGGTCACCAAAGAGATGGGCTTAGGCTACCCTCGGATTGCATTCTACACACTGTGTATCCGGTGAAAGGTCGATTGCTGTACCGGTACAGATTTTGTACCGGTGACACGTTGATGGTTGTACCGGTACACTTGTGCCGAATTTCAAACCCGAGGCTCGGGTTTGCCATTTTGTGGGATTTGTACTGGTACACTTTCCCGTGTACCGGTACACTTTGGCAGAATCTGAAAAGGTCAAACTGCAGGGGTGTTTTTGCGATTGTGGCCTTCTATATCATCACTCACGCCTCTAGGGCTGTTCCTTGAGCTTGGAACAGCAGGGAGAAAGGTGAGGGAGCTCTCCACACCTTCCCATTTCACTTTTTTGATTTTGCTTGGATTTTAAGAGATTAAAGACCTCTTTTGCTCCTTTTTGGCTTGTTGGAGGCTTTTCCACCTTGGTAGAGGCTTGGAGCTTGGACTTGGGGCTTGCTTGAGGGAAGATCCTTGAACCTTGAGAACTTTGATCCTTGTTTGAAACTTCATAGAGGTTAGCATCTTGTTCTTTCCCTCTAGATTTGGTTTTTGGAGGTTTCCTTGAGATGAAACCCTAGAAATTGAAACTTATGTTGTATACAATGCAAACCCTAACCCTAGCTGATCCAATATCCTAGCTGCGCCCCAGCTAACTCCATCACCTCCCAGCACCCCGCTGCGCCAACCCCCGGCTGTCGGCGAGCACCCCCGGTTGCTGGAATAGCCTTTCTGACCTTCCTCACAACCTCTCTCTCTCCACCTTGCCTTCAACCTCTGCATGAACTCAAGGAACATCAAACACCCTTGGAGTCTTCATCCTCTGGCCGAGACCCACCTCCGGCGTCATCCCCGCCGGCCCCCGCCGTCCGCGTGCGCCGCCGGCACCGCCTAGGCCTTCCATGGCCACCTGCAGCAACTCGGGCTGAGCTCGGGTCAGCTCGCGGCCGCGAGTTGCTGCCGCTTCGTGGTGGGCTGCCCTGCCCTTCTGGACCGCCGGCGACATCCCGCGCACCGACGCTCGCCGTCCCTTCATCCCGGAGCGCCGTCGGCCGCCGCTCGTGCTCCCTGCGGCTGCCTAGTTCCAGTACGGGCTGAGCCGAGGCCAACTTGGCCTTTGTGCACCGCCGCCACCCACCGCTGGCCGCACTGCCCTCCCTCAGACTCCAGCAATCGGCCGTCGTCGCCCCGAAGCTCCTCCTGCCGCCGCCTGGCCGCCGCTGCCTCATTGACCCGAGCCGAGGCTATGCGAGCTCGATCTTCTCCACCGCGCCACTGGCCGGCTCCCGCCGCCCTACTGGCCAGCTCCCGCAGCCGGCAAGCACGCGCCCCGGCCCCCACTGACCGGCCACACCCATCTGCGACCTGCCGCCCGCCGTACAGCCGCCGCCGGCCACCCTCGGGCTCCAACTTGCTCCGGTAAGTTTTTAATAGTATTCTGTGCACTTTTTGGGGTTCCGGTCGCTTTTTCGATGACCCGGAAGCTCCTCGACTACCCCGGAAGTGAGCACGATGACCTATAATCTGTGCCGAACATTGTGCTCACCTCCATTTGGGTCAGCGAAGCCCCAGTGTGTGTATTAAATGCAGTTTTGGCACTGTGCGTGTTGTTTCGCTGAACTTCGCGTCGTTCATACGCTCGCCACAGTGACCGGCAGTGCTCCGAAGTGTGAGCACGGCCTCCGGCACATCGAGACCTATCAGCAGGTGTCTTGGCCAGACTGGAAGATCCTCGGTTTGCGCTGTCGGGCCATAAAACCCCAGAAATCACATGAAATAATGTGATTTTATGTAGTCGCAAGGGTTATTATGCAATTATACGTTAAGTGGCTGCTGTTGGCAGCATGTGCGGGCAGCAGGTAACCTCTGGACTTGTTGTCCAAGGCCCTAGGCCTTTTCGGAGATTGAAAACTGATTTCCGGTGCGTTTTTCTGCGAAATTCGCTGAATGAACAAGTTTTCGGTTCGAAATTCTTCCGACGGTGACCTTCGATTCTAACAGAGCATCAAAATAGTATTCTCGATTATCTAAAGTATGATCGGGGCCAAACTGTTCCTATGTGCAATAAGAAAAGAGTTCAATATTAAGCAACTCGGCGAACAGCCGATCAAGGAACATGAGTAATGCAATCATAACAACTAATGCTCTAACTCCAGTATCATTACTTAGAATAACACCTGCAACAACCTCCTATGTCGGTAAATCATCCTTCGCCTGATCTGTAGGCATGCGCTCACTAGGTGCCTTCCGCGATGAAGTCGTTACCGATATTGCTACTGACATCAATTTCTTCAGACACTTAGACCGAAAATAGCCGATCTGGCCACAAAAGAAGCATTTGTCTCCACGTTGAGTAGAGGCACGTGTGGACCTCCACAAATCACACATTGTAATAGTTGTCGACGATTAGATGTCTTTCTCCTCGATGAGAAACCACGTCCTCCAGATCAATTTTTTGAATGCCTTGATGGTCCGCTTACACTTAACTTGCCGCCCCTAGTGGCATCTTTCGTCGTCCAAACAGTCTCCATACTTATCCCCACTGATAAGGTGCGATCTGTAGTCTCATGAAATTTCTTGAGGTCGGCTGCCTATTGAATAAACAAGTCCTCTAGCTGCCTGATTCTCTCGTCCTGTCGGTCGAAAGCCTCAACTTGGAATAGCGCCACAGACGACTGTCACTCCACCACGCCAACTAAAATAGCTACCTGCTAACTTAACTCCAAGATCACACCGGATCCGGAGAATGCAAACTTTTCCGGCTTGGCCACCTGAGCCCCTACGGAGCGCATCGTCGGCAATCCAAGCTGTAACAAACATAACAGGTACGGGTTAAAACAACCCATGCCATCATATCCTCACTCATAATCACAAAACCTCAATCATGCGAAAGTAGTGAAGTGAACTCCTACTATTCCCCGATGTCACGTTGTCAGCCGCCAACGTGACCCTCCAAGGACATAGAAGTTGTTCACTTCGATCCAACTCCAACACTTTTGGAGCTAAAGACTCGACCCAATCATGTTGCTTTCGCCAATAAGTAACAAAAGACCTCGTCTCTCATGCTCCTAATCCTCTTCGTTCAACCGGCCTAAGGTATGCTAAGTCCACTAAGACTCAACCCTAGGCTTTGATACTAGTATAATCTGTCACGCCCAGGCTCCAGCGGAAGTCCACCCGGTGCGTGCACAAACCTCTCGTGTACACCAAGCACTCTCAGTGCACACTAGGCATCTACAACAACAAAAAAAGGTAGGAATATATCCTAAACATGGTGATCAGACCAAGCACATATATCTACTATATAAACAAGTCTAATAGATTTACATATTCACAAGATATACAATAAGTTGAACAAAAGGTGCATCTTGAATGCTGGGAGAACTCTAAACAAAATACAATTGTACACCTTTCATACAAAAATCAAAAGAAAGATGCCAATGGGTCCCTCTACAACAACACTGAGGAAGTTCTAGCTAGTCGCTAACCCCTTGCCATAATCTCTAGCCTCTCTCGCTGTGGAAGGCTCTGAAATAAAAATAAGCAACCAATAAGGGTGAGAACTAGTAAATAATAGTTTTAGTGGGTAAGCCGCTGAGAGTAGCAAAATATACCACTAGGTCAACTGAGGCAATAACAGTATATAATAGAATTACAAAGCACATAGGTAATATTTAAAATGAAATGGTTCAATTACAGTTATGCATCTATGTGACAATGTTTACTAATATGGATGTGGTTCTCTCACTGTCATATGTACAAGTATAAATATACAAATTTACATGTATGTCCATCTTTATGCTGAAGAGAAAATTTTCATTTTTATCACATGGCTACACTACTATACTAATCATTATGTGTATATATAGATTTACTACTATTAAGTTTGCCAATATAAGTAATGATCAACATGAATATCCAACCGCAATGGATGCATCAACTAGTTGTTATGTACAATGTCTCAAAGTGTTAATTAACTTGAATATCCATCTACTATGTACGCATCAACTAGTGGTGATGTACAATGTCACAAAGTGATAATCAACTTGAATATCTATCTACTATGTATGCATCAACTAGTTGTCATGTACAATGTCATATTTACTTAACTTTTACCTAATGAATGAGGGACTTATACATGGTAATGTCCCGACTTGTGCCGTGACTAATGGCCCCGTGGTAGTCAACATTCTTCTTCTATGAATGAGCCTCGCTCACGGCAATCCACTTCGGCGCCCAATCCCGCACGGGCGAGTATGGTGACGTAAAGGCTAACTCCGGAGTGCCGGCTTGTAGGGAACGACCCTCACAAGCTTGTGCGAATAAGCACAAAGGCAAACAAGCATGGTTAAAAGCGTCATGTTCAAAGAAAATATATCTCACTCATCATGTCTAACACATGAAATTACAATCATCGACTCGAAGGTCGGGTGGTGCTATAACATATATGTCATGATTCTCTTTTCAATCAATTTAGGAGTGCATCCCTACTAATATGTAACATGTTTCAAGTATGTAAAGATTTATATCTCTTTTATCCTAGCAAGGATGGTTCTATAACTCATGCATAACAATGGAGGGTTACAAATGTATACTATCTCCACCATAGTTTGTAAGAGAACAATTTACTAATGCCATATTCAAAGAATACGAGGATGTCAACTAAGTTCATATCTCATGTCATGTATGTGCCTTGCTAGATAAGTCTCTACTATATAGAGTATGAAATTCATCATGCAAGCAATTACCTCTCATTTGACTAAGCAATTGTATATGTATGCCAATCAGTCTTAATCAAGTCGTTTCATTGAGCTTATGGTGTTACATACACATACTAGCCCAACTATATGCATACATATAGTTTACATGGGAGTAGTTTACCCAAGTACTAGAACAAGTAAGGAGATAGGTTTCCAAGCAACTCTTATGTCATGACATGCATGCATTTCATCTCATATAACTCTATTACATAGAGGATATAATTCTTCATGTGAAGTATGACCAAATCATATGCTCAAAATTCAAGAATGCCACAAGGTGCATATTAAACTCTT
Source organism: Ananas comosus (assembly GCF_001540865.1). Lineage (NCBI taxonomy): Eukaryota > Viridiplantae > Streptophyta > Magnoliopsida > Poales > Bromeliaceae > Ananas > Ananas comosus. The sequence continues at coordinate 4,488,632 of NC_033644.1, read as the reverse complement.
TATTAAGTCCTATAACATAATAAGAGATATAGAGAGAGTTTACCCATTTCGGTAAGGTCAAACCCACTGGATAACTTTCGAAAATTTAATTGTTTTCCAAACGAAATTGTTCTTTAGACTTCTAGCACTCTAAAATTTTTTTTCAAGGGATTACAAGCTTCTAAAAAGCTCAGTCATATTCTCCTGTAGGCAAATTCATAGTAGAGGTACATAAATCGGGTTGAGTACATAGTTGTGGAGTGTAGTTACATGAAATACATCATGAGCCGCCACAATCCTAAGTAGCAGTGTGAGTCCATTCGCCACAGAGCCCAACGGTTCCAAAAATCTTCTATCATCCAAGGCATGGTGGACATAACTTCTCTGTGTTACGAATTTTATGTTGGCATATTTCGTGATGTTAGTCGGAGTTTTGAATGTTTGAAGAAGAAGAGATGAAGATCGAAGACTCGAAGACTTAAAACATGAATGCATAATGCTCGGTAAGTTTAAATACCATTGATGATGATTTATAAATATTTAAAAGTGTTTGGAAGACTTAGGATGGTTTTTAAAATATGAATTTGGACAAACTGAGTTTTTAAATGTGCTGGGACCGGTCCCCTGAGATGAGAGACCGGTTCCCGAGAGTCCTTTCTGCGTGAAAGTTCAAGGCAACCGGTCTCCTGATCTGAGGGACCGGTCTCCAGGTCGGTGCAACCGGTCTCTTGCATAAGAGATCGGTTCCCGAACGTTGGGATTTTTGACTCGCAGAGAGAGACCGGTCTCTGGCATGAGAGACCGGTTCTTGAACGTTGTGTTTTCTGTCACGCAGCAAGAGATCGGTCTCCCACCCAAGGTACCGGTCTCTGACAGACCGATCTCCTCGAGAGGACCGGTCCCTGAGGATGACATAAGTTTTTAAAATTGGGTTTTTGTAATCCTAGTCGGTTTCTAAGTTTTCTAAACCTATAAATAAGATGTAGGGGTGTTTCTAAAAGAGTATGAAGGTATAGAATATTATTTTGAAACCCTAGAAACTTGTTGGGTGCATTCTTTCTTCTCTCAAACAACAAGTTTCTATTGGATCAATTCTTGAAACCTTAATTTCTTATTCTTCATGGAGAATTGATCCGGCTATTGCTTAGAAACATCTTCTATGGTTCTTTAATGCTTGTCTGAGCAATAAATCATCATCAATCTTGGTATTCTTGCTCCGGACGGAGTGTGCTCGTGGATTTGAGTGGGCGTCGTGGATTCGGCGTGATCAAGCCTTCGTGGATTCAAAGTATGGACGTTTCGTGGATTCGGGACATAGCGTAGGTGGATTCGGACGTGGGGCGTGGACAACCCGTTGGTGTGCGCGAGATCCGGAGAAGATAAAAGAGAGGTTTGAGTCTGTGGAATCGGTAAATCACCTTGTAATCTTTTATTCTTAGCGGATTGTTATCGCGTGTTGATCCCGTGGTTTTTTACTCCTAGTTGGAGTTTTCCACGTAAATCTCGGTGTGATTTTTATTTTTTCGCATTTACTGTTATCGTATTGAGATTTGTGGTATTCACCTCTCTTCTTTAGGTGTTGGATACAATCTAGATAGATCCTTGGGCACCCCAAAACTTTCACTCTGAGCCTCAACCACTTCACCCATCTCACGGGTGGCACATCGAAAAGTCCCAATCGTCTATCGCAAATTTTTATATTTGCCAATTACCGTCTGCATAGGTTTTCCTAGTTGTGCTTGCGCCGTCAATACCCGTTGATGGCAACTTCACTAACTCTATTGCATACTACATTCCTGTGCTCTTAAAATCACTGTCACGCCCCGCGACCGCCAATTTGGTCGGTTCGTGTACGTCGATCAGATGCCGAACAGATAGAGTCTCCCCTGTCCGCCCAAGGCTAAACAACCACAATCATGTACAATAAGTTGCCCAGGTAAACTTAAACAACATACATGAAGCATTGCGAGTACTAATACAAGCAAGCAACAAAAGAGAGAGAGATCTAGCTATTACATTTGTCATTCAACATTTATATTTTCATCTCCCAAAATGTATACATGTTCATCTCAAAATACATACATACAACTCTCCAATATATACTTCATCTGTCACTCATGTACACGGGGGTACTCTAATGCAAACGAAAAGCTGCTAGCTATTAGGGCGCTATGCCCTTACCACGGTCCTCGCCCAGTCCACTCGAACTCGGCCCTGCAACAAAGTGGGGTGAGAACTACTAATAGTTCCCAGTGGGTTCGGCCGCCGACTCCGCCGATCTTCCCATTAGGTCTAAACAGTCATAAGTAGGTAGATAGATATATGAAAATGAGTTGCTACATAGTAACAAAATCTACAACATACTACTATGCCTCAATAAACAGAATGAATGCATGAACATAGTAATGTACTCTACTAATATGATACTATGTTTCAATCTACATGATATACATGATATAAAAGAAATATCTACATAGCAATGAAACCTACTATCAAGTACTGTGTTTCATATCCAATCTCATCTCGGCTAACCCGAAGGTTAGGCCCAACTCACATCTCAAATCTCGCTGGTGAGTAAACTCTGCGCTACACACACCCGAGACCGCCTGCTGGGTAATCAAGTTACCCAAATGCGACATCTACTCCGGAGCTCACTACTTGGGGTGGAGCAACCACGCCAAGGTTACACAGACTATGTGAGTACGATCCAATCCTCTCACTCGAGAATAGTTAGTGCCTCTGCTGCACTAGTTCACATGCCACTACTCAGGAAATCATCATCTATTCCTAAGTTCATGTTATCAAGTTGTAAGTGTTCCAACTACACTTGTTTACATGCCACTACTCAGGAAAGCATCTTCTTTTCCTAAGTTCATGTTATAGTGTTTCTACTACACTAGTCCAAATGCCACTCTTCTAGGTCATTTACATGTCCAAGTTCATTGTCACGCCCCGGAGCCGCCAATTTGGTCAGTTCGGGCACGCGAACAGACGCCGAACGGACAACACCTCCCCTGTCCGCCCAAAGCTCCAACAACATGTATAATACAAGCAATTCAATACAAATGAATGCAATTATACAAGGTTTGCACGAGGGCAAACAACAACTAAATCACAGTGAAAGTATCGAAACTAAACTAAACATTCATCCACATACATGTCATTTGATTTCATTTGAATCAAACACAAACACTATACATTTACATTCATTCTTATCCATTCATTTACATCACAATGTCCTTTAGCCAAAATAAAAGGTTTACATCATTTTTCCATTTCTAGTTCAACATACAAAAGTTGAAGATAACCATAGGGTATGCCTATAACTCCGAGGCCGCTATCTACGACGCGATACCCTTGCCTCGATCCTCCGCCGCCCTGCTCGCGCATAGATCTGCAGGGTTAGTGGTGGTATGAGAACTACAACGAAGTTTCCAGTGGGTTCGGCCGCCGACCGCGCCGACTCGCCCACTAGGTCTATTCAGGCATGTGTATTTCAATAAGGAAGATAACAAACCAACTAATGCAACTGATACAATGCCTGCAAGAAAGCTATCAGCAGATAGATAATCAATACATGATAATTATGCATGCATGTTCTTGTTCTCATTCTCTTTGGCCTTTACCCAATCATCCCGGGGTACTCCTAATTCACTCCAAACTCACAATCCACACATCCCGTCTACCGGAGGAAGCACAAGGCTCAACCACCCGAGGGATCTTCGCTGGGGTACTCTCCCCGTTGTGTCTACACTCCGGAGTACACCGCTTGAGGAGGAGCTACCACCCTCAAGCCGGAACCAATGTGTGAGTACGATCCATTCCTCAATTTGAGGAAGTATAGCCAAACCTGTCCCATTCACAATATCTCAATGCCAATGATAGGTTACTACCATATCATGTATACCACTATATCTGAATCATAATGGTCCTGATGCCACAATGATTAAACCTTATTTAGTCGTTCTCATTTTCGGTGCCAATCTGGTTACTAATGTCAATGTCACATTTGTTTACTATTGTCATAGTCCGTTCTCGCATTCACATACACATAGGATTCTTTCATACATGGTTCACATGGTTCTTTATCATTTCACATATTCTTTAAGCATCTAAATGCAATTCAACGAAGAACACATATCATACTACCCTATATGCATGAATGCTAACACCAATATGCTCAAAGAAGGTAACATAGACATAGAGAGAAATCCGGTGTTTTCGGACAGCACCCCCCTACCTCGTAGGGATATTAGGATGCCGCGGTCCAATTGGACCATGGCATCCTAGTATCCCTACGAGGTGGGGGGTGCTGTCCGGAAACATCCTAGTATCCCTACGCCGATCCGATTCGTTACAGATTGTCGTACCAAGCGGCGTAGAAGTCTAAAAATCATGAAAATTAGACCACGACATCCTAGTATCCCTACGATGGGGACACTCCCAAGGACTCCCAAGGACTTAGCCGCTAGGGACACTTTTCGCTTACGAAGACCGATCTCTCCCCGCAGGGACCGGTCCCTAAGAGCGCTACTCTCCACTTTAGTCTACGAGGACCGGTCCCTCCCCGCAGGGACCGGTCCCCGAGAGCAGAGCTCTCAGGACTTAGCTGATTTTTCCCTCTTCTCGCTGGCTGCGCGTACGGGGGCCAGTCTCTCATTCAGGGATTGGTCCCCGAGAGTCCAAAATCTGGGACTTGGCCAGATTTTCCAATTTCACTCTCTCGGGTCTTTTTACACTATAACAAGGTTCCATTAAGCTTAGAACCCATTCCAACTCGTTCCACTCTGCGTTCCGCTCATTTCGACGGAACTCGGCACATTCTACGGGGATGCGATATGTGATATTCATCTTTTGTTCTTTGGCACTATAGGATTCCATGTTAAGACCCAATCCTCATGCGTCCACTAAATCAAGTGCTCAACTCACAATATGATTTTTACTATGGAAACATGCAAGGAATTGAAGTACAACTACTTAACATAACCTATAGGGTGCGTTTGGTTCGCGCTATCTTTTAAAGATTCCTAGTAATCCAATGGGAATAAAAAAATATGACTGTGTTTGGCTAAACGCACTAAATAATCTAGTTGGTAATATTGGATTCACTTCGGAATAAGATTCACCCCAAAGTACTAATCCCTTTCCCTTGAGGGAGGGTGGGTATCCTCATATTAATGGATTGGGATAATCATAATATATCTAATCTCTTTCTTTCTTCCTACCCGCCGGCTAATTGATATTATTTTTCTTTACACTCTAACCTTATATCTCTCTCTAAACTTATTTTTCTCTCTAAAATTCAACTTTTTTTCTCTCTCTAAACTAAGCTTTCTCTCTCTCTCTCTCTCTTTCTAAAATTTCAACTCTCTCACTCCCTCTAATTTCGACTATATTTTTCTTTCTATTTTTTTAATTATGCTCTCTCTCTCTAACTTATACTTTCCCCCCTTTTTTCTAAAAAGATGTTGAAACTTTTGGTAACATTATCTAAAATTAATTAAATAAATTAATTAATTAATTGTATATTTTTTGTAATATTAAATAACATGGCTAATTAATATTACCGTGCGCACCAAACACAGGAATTCCACATTCTTAGTAATAGGATGAATAGGAATAAAATTCTCGGATATCTTTTATTCCTAGTAATCTTTCATAATGTGAACCAAACGCACCCATAATGTGTGATAACAATATATGAACATATGCTATAATAAAACAACGCGGACATAGGAAGAAGTTCAACTATTTCGGGATGGACACCCCCCACCTCTTTGTGATGCCACGAAGCTAGACTCCAAGTTTCGTAATTTTTCGCCGCCTATTTCTTCCGACTGCGGCGAACGAAGCCAAAAATAGGCTTCTCTTCAATATCTCCGCGCAGACTTGTCGGATCACCGAACCGAGTTTACCAACGCGTCGGATTACCTAGCGATTAGGTATAAAAGAGATCAATCTCAACTTTAGATCTCAATTTAACAAAACCCTCTTTAGAACCCTAGGTTACAACTCTTGCAAGAATTCATCGAGCAGCTTCATGATTCAAACAATAATCATCTATTCAACATCTAAGGGTTCAACTAAAACCGATTCTAGAGCATAAGATTCAAACCCTAGAAATCCGTCATGAGAGGGCTTAAAGCTTACCTCTACAAACTCCTCCAAACCAAGGAAGAAGATGAAATCCACCTTCAAGCTTCAATCTCCACCAATCCTTCCTCTAGCCTCCACCCTTGAGAGAGAGCTTCTAAAGAGAGGGAGAAAAATAAGTAAAGGGGTATTTCCCTGGCTGTGAACAAGAAAGGGAGAGATGGGGTCCTTTTATAAGCTGCCACAATTGTAGAAAAGCTCCTCCTTTCATTTTATTTGAAGCAGACCAATTCTGCTGTTTCCTGCACTGGGTACTAGTATGGGGGTGGGCTTCACTGGTTAAGCCGCTTCGCAGAGGCCAAACTCGAGAGTTGCTACTCTCAATTTGTTACGGTGTACCGGTACTACCCTGATGCTTCACCGGTTAAGCAGCTTCGCAGAGACCAAACCCGAGAGTTGCTATCCTCGGTTTGATGCGGGGTACCGGCACTACCCTGATGCTTAACCGGTTAAGCAATGCCCAGACTGCAGTTTAGCACTTGCTCAACTTTTATTTCGCGCTGAGCAATGCTAAAACACAATTATCTCACTTGGAGTTCAACTATAACCCTTCCAACATTATTGGAATGTCACATAGACCATGTCCAAGCATCTTTCTCGTCACGCTTTGGTACTTTGACCGAAAGTGGTTTAATACGACGAGAATTCAATATCTTATAATCACACGCACATTCATAGTGCAATAGGTCTTTTTTTGCATTTGGCCTCCTCAAAATATTTTTTTTTACAAATAGCCCCATTAAATTTATAATTGCAAATTTGGCCCTATCCCCGCCACGCAGTCGCCAGATCAACGTCATGGTTTTAAGTTGAACACGGTGAATCATTCATTCACGGTGTTTTGAACACGGTGAATGATTCATCGTGTTACATACCTATATTCCCCTCTTTCCCCCTCTTTCCCCATTTTCATATATTATCTCTAGACACAGACACACAGTAAATCATTCACCATGTTCAAACACCCCCATATATCTCTCTTATATTTTTTTGCAATATATATATTTCTTAGACACATAAACTTTGACTTTTTTTGTATTTGGCACTCAAAAAAAAAAAAAATCATAAATAATTCCATCAAATTTATAATTATAATTTTGACCGTATTCCCGCCACGCAGACGTAACATCAATGCCACGTAGCTGGCAGGGGAGGGGCGTTAAATAGTTCAACTTATTCCATATTTATATTTCTCAATTCAATACTTATATTTGTTGGTAATTCATATATTTTTTCCGCCGTAAAATCATAACTATTTGGATGGATGGATGGTGGGGAAAAGGAAGAGGACGAAGCGGGAAAGAGTGGGGGCGCAGCACTTTGAGAATTTTCGGCTTAGACCCTGTCCACCACATCACCAAATAATCAGTTCATATTTTTATGTAGACTCATAATATATCGATTAGTTCATCAAATATTATCCAATTAATTTATTAACGTATCTAAAACTTATTGTCAAGACAAACTGAAAAAAGGCTTGAAGCATGAATAAATNCAACAAGCCCATAAATTTGGCCTATTAAAGAGTCTACGTCGTACGGTATGACTCTTTTTCTTCACATCCACTGCTCTATTCCGGAGCCTATTAATAGGTTATCCTAGACTCCCTAGGATAATCGGTTAAAAGGATGAAATTGTTGTCCTACTAATGGAACAACAATTTCACCCCTAATTTAATAATATTTCCACTGTTTTGATGTAACAATAATTTCACCCCTTACACCTCAACTAATTGAATAATAAAATATCAATATTTAATGTATTATATATTAATATTAATTAATTTATTAGTTAATTAGATAAATAATTAACTACTTGATTTATTATTCTAATAAAAATTTAATCAACTATTTGAGCAAGTAATTTATTATTTATAATTAATTAGTTAATTATTTAGTATGTTTATGGAATATCTAATATTTATGTTGATTAAGTAATTAATATTGACTAATCTAATTATTTTATTAACTGATTATCTAACTATTACATAATTAACTAATTGATTTATTAATTTAATTAAATTACTTCTGGTTGATTAAACTATTAATTAACAATACTCATTGTTAATTATTTTATTAATTAATATTTAGGGTTAACTAGTCGTATTCATGAATGATTAGTTAATTAAATAAGTTAAATTATTATTAAATTAATTAATTAGATAAAATGTTATTATTTTAAAATTATATTTACTTGTATTCTCTCTATTCTAATAATTTAACTATTCAAACACTATATATTTTTAATCGGAAAAATAATTCAATTTTAATCCAGAACTAAAAATTAGTTTTGCTCCTCTCATCCCAAGAGCTATAGAGCTATACTGATAGCCGAACACAAATTGGGAAAAACTTGCTCGTACTCCGCTCGATATAGCCCCAGATCGGTGGTCTCTATGGCTCGGGCCTGACCCCTGCGGCCCTGCCCTAGCCGACCAACCTTACTCCCGCTTTAGTCTTTACGAACCCCAGTGCCCCCCTAGCTCTCCTCCTCTCCTCTCCTCCGCTCTTCCGCCGCGATACCGCAACTTCCCCGTCCAAGTCACCAACCCTCGCCAACCTTAGTCCCCTTTCCATCTTCCCTCCGCCACAAGACCGCAACCTCTCCGTCGGAACAAGGTGATCTTCTTCCTTTTCTCCTCCTCTTTTTTTTTTTTTCTTCTGGTCGGCGGGGCGGATTCCGTGCGACGGCCGGCGGGCCTCGGGTTCCGAGACGGGGCGGATTATGGGGTTGTTCTCTTTCTGACCCCTCACCGACTTGGGCCAGTAGTCAGGGCGGGATTTCGGCTGGTGGGGCGGTGGTCGGGGCGGGACTCCCGCCTCCGGATTCGCCCCGTTTGCATACGTGCCTAGATCTCGTTTTCGCTTCCGATGCGTGGCGAGATCATTGATTTATGCTAAACTTGGCTAAGTTTGATGTGGAGAGTATGACATTTTGATTTAGGGTTTTGGTTCTGCAGGATTCGAAGTGTTTTGACCTTTTCATGGATTGCGCTGAGCTGACGACGGAACAGGTTTGATCGTGTGATCAATATATCTTTCTGTGTGTTTGTGTTTGTGTTTGTGTTTGTTTTTGTGTTTGTGTTTGTGGACGCAATCTATAAGCAATGACTAGTTCTAGTGCTATATATATTTATATTCAGTTTTGTGATTTTCTTAGTAATTTTTAATTCGTCGTCAGTCCTAATTTCTTTTGTACTTGATTTAGGGTTTTTGTTCTGTGATTTTCTTAGCTTTAAAAATAAAGCTCTAGCAGTCATTTTTCAGACGGTTGTATTATCCCTTGTGGATGCTGAGAAAACCATAAGTGGTTTCAAGTGTTGGTAGGTACTAATTGTTAAAGCTTTAACATTAACCAAAAGTTGTAAGTGACAATAAGCAAAATAATTAGTAAATGTTTTTCGGGTGAACCATATGTCACTAGGGCAATATATATGTATACTTACATATGTATGTGTATATATATATATATATATATATATATATATATATATATATAGAGCTAGTCTCCTATACTATCTGTAGTACCGGGACTCCGGTACTATAGTCTCGTTTTCAATCTTAAAGTGTTCAAATTAACGATCCACACCGTTAAAAATGATCTAGGGTATTTAAAGTTTTTGACAATAAAATTTTATATTTTTTCGTCATAGTTTACTTTATGATCAAACCATTTCAAAATTGTCAATTTTCAATGGCTACTATGACGAGTTTGGAGTTTAACGGTGTAGAAGAATCTAAATTTCTTCAAATTTTGATAGAAAATACTTTAAATTATCTAAATTAACGTTAACATTCTTGATCTTGAATTTAAAAGTCCTATGCTCAACTTTTAAAGATTATTCAATTTCCACCGTCCATTTTGACATGATTTATTTACTAAGTAAACAATGTCGAAAAAAACTAAAATTTTATTCCTAAGAACTTCATATACCCTAGATCATATTTAACGGTGTGGATCGTTAATTTGAACACCCTAAGATCGAAAACAAGACTATAGTACCGGAGCTCCGGTATTATAGATAGTATAGTGGCCTAATTCTATATATATATATATATATATATATATATATATATATATATATATATATATATATATATCGAGTCTGGCTATGGTGCTTATAAAAGTACCAAGTACTTGGTGCTTGTAAATTTTTTATCATTAGATCCATCCTTTTGATCATTTCCACCCGTTAGATTATACTATTCAACCAACCACCCACTTAACCCTAGGGGTCCCACATCATCCTAACTGCACATCCCTTAATCCAATGGTCAAAAATCTACAAGCACCAATCACTTGGTACTTTTAAAAGCATAGGAGCTCAATTATATATATATATATATGTATGTATGTATGTAGGTATGTAGGAGCTCAATTACATACATACATATATAAATATATATACATATGTATATATATACATATACATATGTATATATATACATGTGTATATATACACATGTATATACACATGTGTATATATACATACATACACATACATATGTATATATACACATATATATATACATGTATATATAGACATATATATATATATATATATATATATATATATATATGTATATATATAAATATATATATATACATATATAGGCTAGGGCTACTATACTCTTATGAGTATAGAACCTCTTGTACTTATAAATTTTTAACCGTTGATTGATCGGATGTGTGGTTAGGATGATGGTGGTCCCCGTTTAGAATGATAGTAGTTCCCCTAGGGTTGAGTGGGTAGTTGGTTGAATAGTATGATCTAACGGGTGAAAATGATCAATGGAATAAATCTAAGGGCCGAAAAATTATGAGTATAATGGAGTCAATACTCATAAAAGTATAGTAGTCGGACTCTACATATATATATACATGTATATATATATATATATATATATATATATATATATATATATATGTATGTATATGTAGAGTTGAGCTGGAATGCTATTAGTAGCAAACGGGTTCCGTTGCCATCCATTTGTTTTCGATGATGGAGTCTGCAAGTTGACGATCGGCACCGTTGAACATGATCTATACCACTTGAAGTATCTAACAACAGAATTTAAATTTTTTCGACATCATTGGCCTAAATATTCAAAGGGTTTCAAATTTTAAGTTTAATGATCGATATAAGTAAGTTTTCTCGTTAACAATGTAAATATATCCAAATCAATTGAATTTTGGTTAGAAATTTTTTTAAACTATTTTAGAACAGATCTTACTCTTGATCTTATTACAAGACTCTATCATCACTTTTAAAAGATACTCATTTTCAGCCGTTTATTTTGTGCCCACTTGATGGACCAAGGAATAATATTGAAAAATATGAATTTAGTTTTTAGGTACTTCAAGTGGTTATAGATCGTTCAACGGTGCCGATCGTCAATTTGAGGCTCCATCATTGAAAGCAAATGTGTGGAACGGAGCTCACTTTCTATTGATAGCATTCCAGCTCAACTCTTCTTCCTTATATATATATAATATTATATATATTTATATTTATATAGGCTAGGGCTACTATTACTTATGAGTATAGGACCCTTCTACTCATAAGTTGTTTTCGATGATGGGGCTTCCGAATCGACGATCTACTCCGTTAAATATGATCTTAAAGTATTTAACTTTTAGGCCCTTATCCCGCACGTATTCCGGCCAAACGCGGGATGAGTTTTACCGGAATATTTTATCCGGTCAACCATGATTACTCCCGGTTATCCCGGAATAGCAAGGGATTTGCTATTCCAATACTTAATTTCAAACTTAATTTAAAATTATAAATTAAATTTAAATTAATTATATTAAATATAATTGTTTATTATTATTTATAATACATTATTTTTATTATAAAATTATTAATTATACTATATTAATACATATTATTTATATTTAAATATTATAATAAATTTTATAATAAATTATATTTAAATATTATAAAAATTTGTTTTATTAAATATAAGTTTAAGTAGAATTTTTTAAAAAATTATAAATTTATTATAATAAATTATTTTTATTAATTGTTCCCACCTCTATTCTTATTTTAAAAATTTAAAATTTAAAAATTTTAAAATTTATAATTTGTAATCTCAACATTAAAGTTTATAATTTTAAATTCTGAATTTTAAATTTAAATTTTAAATTTTGATATTTTAAATTTTGATATTTTAAATTTTTGAAATTTAAAATTTGATATTTTATATTTTTCAAATTTAAATTTGATCTTAATTAAAGTTTGAAATTTAAAATTTAAAATTTTGAATTTAAAATTTGAGATTTTAAATTTTAAATTTTATTTTCAAATTTTGAAATTTCAAAGTTAAAATTTTTAATTTAAAAATATAAATTTAAAAATTTAAAAATTCAAATTCAAATATAATAAGAGGGTAATATCATTATTTTTTATTTATTAAAAATCACTATCCTCCTTATTTCAGCTTACCTAACCAAATGCTATTTTTTTTATCCCCAGGAATAACCCAATTTTCATCCAAACGCAAAATTGATCTAATCCCTGCTTATACCCCAATTTATATCTATCCATGGAATAGCCACTTTTTGCTTATCCCCGAACCAAACGATACCTTAAAAAATAAATTTCATAATTTTGTGAAATCATAATAAAGTCCATCAAGCGGGCATAAAATGAACGGTGAAAATCGAACGACGTCCTAAAAATGGATGATCGGATCCTTCAATTTAAGATCAGAGTTATTGATTTTATCTAGGTAGTGAAAAGAATTTTCTATCAAAAATTCAACCTATTCCGATTCTTTTACACCGTTAAACTAGCAAGTATCCCATACCGGTCGTTAAAAATTGTCAATTTTGTGAGCTTTTGATCGTAAGGTAAATGATATCGAAACATTATGAAATTTGATTTCTAGAAGTTTTAAATGTTCAAGATAATATTTAACGGTATGGATCATCGATTCGGAAGACCCATCATCGAAAACAACTTATGAGTACGAAGGGCTCTATGCTCATAAGAGTGTAGTAGCCCTAGCATATATATATATATATATATATATATATATATAGAGAGAGAGAGAGAGAGAGAGAGAGAGAGAGAGAGAGAGAGAGAGAGAGAGAGAGAGAGAGAGAGAGAGTCTCCTATACTATTTATAGTACAGGGGCTCAGAGAGAGAGAGAGAGAGAGAGAGAGAGTCTCCTATACTATTTATAGTACAGGGGCTCCGGTACTATAGTCTCGTTTTCGATTTTAGGGTGTTCAAATCAATGATCCACACCGTTAAAACTGATCTAGGGTATTTAAAGTTTTTAGAAATAAAATTTTATATTTTTTCGATATAGTTTACTTTATGATCTAACCATTTCAAAATTGTCAATTTTTAATGGCTACTATGGCGAGTTTGGTGTTTAACGGTGTAGAAGAATCTAAATTTCTTCAAATTTTGATAGAAAATACTTTAAACTATCTAGATTAAGATTAACATTCTTGATCTTGAATTTAAAAGTCCTATGCTCAAATTTTAAAGATTATTCAATTTCCATCGTCCATTTTGACATAATTTATTTACCAAATAAACGATGTCGAAAAAAACTAAAATTTTATTCCATAGAACTTTATATACCCTAGATCATATTTAACGGTGTGGATTGTTAATTTGAACACCCTAAGATCGAAAACAAGACTATAGTACCGGAGCTCCGTTACTATAGATAGTATAGTAGCCTAATTCTATATATATATATATATATATGTGTGTGTGTGTGTGTGTGTGTGTGTGTGTGTGTGTGTGAGTACGAGAGCGATCGTACACATAAGAGTATAATAGCCGGACTATATATATATATATATATATATATATAGAGCAGGGCTGTTGTGCTCTCAGGAGCACGGAGGCTTTCGTGTCCTGAGCCGTTTTTCGATGCATTGGAATTTTCGAATTGAGCGACTCGGCTCCCTTAGACTATTCTAGCATTTGAATGCTTCTAGAAAATATTTTCGCGTTTTTTGATATATTTACCTAGCGATCAGAAAGGATTCAAAAATCAAATTAATTTTTGAATGGTTGATTGTCCTGCCGTTTTAAGTTTAACGGTGTAGAGTATTCAAATCAGATCGAAATTTGATAACCACAAATTTTTATACTATCTACACAAGTATCAATATTTTGATCGAAAATTTTATGCTTATCATCCACTTCTTTATAGGCATTTTTATTTCAGCCTGTTCAAAAATTTATTGATTTTGAATCTTTCGAATTGCTAGGCTAAATGATATCGAAAATCGCAAAAATTATTTTCTAGAAACTTCAAATTACACTTAGATCAAGTCTAACGGAGCGTCGTCGATTTCGGAAATTCCATATCGAAAAAGGTTCATGACACGAAGGCTCTCCGTGATCCTGAGACACAATAGATCCTGCTTCTATATTATAAATTTTTTTTTTTTTTTTTTTTTTTTTTTTTTTTATATAATCATATATATAGAGTAAGGCTACTATACTATTATGGAGTACGATCGACTTCGTTATTCATAAGTTAGTTTTCGATGATTAGAGCTTCGAAATCGCGACGATCCACACCGTAAACATGATTTAGAGTATTTGAAACTTCTAGAAAAATAAATTTCGTAATTTTTCGAAATTATCTATAATGATTCTATCGAAGCGGGTATAAATGAACGCAGTCAAAATCGAACACAACCTAAAAATGAGATGATCGGATCCTTCAATTTAAGATTGGAGCTTATTGATCTTTCATTTAGGTGGTGAATAGAATTTTGTTCTATAAAAATTGCAATCTATTCGATTGTTTACACCGTTAAACTAGTCAAATATTCCATTCTGGCCAGTTCAAAATTGATCATTTGTGAGCAGCTTTTGATCGTTAAAGTAAATGATATCGAAAAATTATAAAATTTGATTTTAGAAGTTTTGAATGCTCTCTAGATAATGTTTAACGGTATGGGTCGTCGATTCGGAAGCTCTATCATAGAAAACAATTTATGAGTACGAAGTCGATCGTACTCATAAAAGTATAGTAGCCGGACTCTATATATATATATATATATATATATATATATATATGGTAGAAGCAAAGTGGACATTATTTGGCAATTTGTCAAAGTCGATTCAAACTCCATTATCTAGGCAACACACATAATCATGTTATTTATGTTGACAAGAAGTTGGCCTGGAACTTGCTGGGTTAGGCTAAGGAAAGGATGATCAAATCAAAGTCATTTCTTAGATAACCATGTTAATAAGCTTCGGTACGGTTCTGCTGCACATGTTCTATTGAATTGCATTTGTTTAGCTACTACTAAGTTGAAATGTCCTATTGTGCCCAAGTTGGTTTAAGTTAGGTTGGGGATGTTAGGTATTTGTCTACATCTGTTGGGTTTGGTCCAAAATGGTCAGGTTTGGGTTTTGGTTGATTAGCTTATTTTGCTTTATGTCGTTTTGCTGCTACTGTTATATTACCAAGAATTGAATTCTAATTACAAAGTAACGGAGTACAACTCATTAGACTAGAACTTGACTTTACGACCTTTAATTTTTTAAATTTTTTAAAACATATGAACTTAAGGTGGCTTTTGGATAAAGCTAGATCTAGGAATCATTTATTTGAAATTGTTGCAGCAGTGCAAGAAGTAATTGTTGCAGCATAAGTAGAAGGGTTAATTTCATACATGTCCCTACAAACATAGTGAATGCCAAATATATCCCTACAAAGTTCAACTTTCATATGTTATTTCTGCAAAAGTTCTAATGTTTTCAAATGTCCCTCTGCTTTGTTACTGTTAGAGAATCGTTAGAGAACTGTTTATATTTTTAATTTTTCCATCACAAATATGTCCCTCCAAAAGTCATAACAGTATAATATAAGAGGGGTAAAAATGTCAAAAACTAACAAGAGTTAAGTATTTAACCTATGGTTAACTAAATTTTTCTAACGGATAATGGCAAGAATATATTTGAAAACATCAGGACTTTTGCAGGGACAATATATGAAAGTTGAACTTTGTAGGGATATGTTTGCCATTCACCATGTTTGCAGGGACTTGTATAAAATTAACCCTTAGTAGAATAGGGATTGTACTTTTTTTTGACTATGGAGAACTCTGTAGTTATAGTACCTGTTTGGCCCAGCAAAATGGGCTTCCCCAAAAAAAAAAGGTGTTTGGCGGAGTGTCGGAGCACAATTTTTTGCGTTCTGTACCCTTTGCCCTCTTTCTACTGTAGAAGCTCCAATAATGGAGCTTCTATAATAGAAACTTTAGCTTTTTTTTATTGGGAAGTTAATTTTGGGGACCAAAATAAAAAACAAATTTCGGTAGAAGGTTTTCTTGTAATGCTGGTCCTCAATGTTTGTAAGTTTTTATATTTTGGTCCCAAATTTATTTTTGGAAGTTATTTCTGTTGATTTGAAATTTATAAATTTAAGTTTATATTTAGTAAATTCTAAAGCTAAATTATATTTTGAATTAAAATATAAGATTTGCAATTACATTTTTTTTAATTCAAATTTTAAATTTAAATTTGATTTGTTCCAATTTCAAATTTAAATTCTAAGTTCCAATTTCCAGTTTCTTTTATAGCATTGCACTATTTCCTAAAGTAAGACTGCTCCCACAGCTAGGCCAAACAGGCCCATACCAAATAGGTCCATAATCGTTTTTGATGGAAGGGCTCTTGAATCAACGACCAATGCTGTAAAACATAATCCGGAGTATTTGAAGTATCTAGGAATGAAATTTTATTGAGTATTTGAAGCATCTAAGAATGAAATTTCAATATTCAAAAGTTATTTGCACTTGCATCAACTGGACACAAAATGAACAGCCAAAAATTGAACAACCCTCTCAAAATAGAGGATAGGCTTATTATATTGAATATTGAGGTTGTTGATCTTGATGTAGATAGTGATGAATGAAAGTGTGAAAAGGTGTGCCTGAGGCACGCACATTAGGAGAGGCGCTAGGCACGCGCATCAGGCAGCGTGAGGCGCTAGGTGTGGTGAAGTTTGATGGGCTTTGGGTCTTGGTTCTCAGGTTTCGGGTTTGTTAGTATATACTAAGTCGTTAAGGTACAGGGAAAAAACCGTGTTTTTTTTTTTTCCTCTCATATTCTCTTTGCTGTTTTCTGTCTTTCGTGTTCCCCCCTCTCCTATCTCTTCCCAACGGCAAAAACCAGCAGCTAGTAGCAGCAGCAACAAGCAACAGCAGCAGCAGCAGCATGCAACAAGGGCTTAGGCATTGCCTTTATACTCTAGTTCTCTAAAAAAAAAAAAAAATCTATTTTGAACCTTTTTTACGTTCTTTGATGGGGTTTGATGTTTTCGTGAGGTTTTTTTTTCCATTTTTTTTGTCATGTTTCTTTGAATGCTTTATTTATTAAATGTGCGCCTTGCCTTCTTGAGGTAGCACTTTGTGGTGCGCCTAGGCTCCAAAATGCCTTTGCACCTCATTGTGCTCATCCTTTTCAAACACTGAAATGAAGATAATTTTCAATAAAAAAATCTAGCCGTTTTAGATTGATCTACACCATCCAATAGCAACCAATCATATTGGCCATTAAAATTATTAATTTTTGAGAACTTTTGATAATAAGGTTGATGATGTCAAGAAGTCATAAAATTTGGTTCCTCTATACTTCAGATGCAGTAGATCATGTTTATAACTGTGGATTGTTGATCCAGGAAACCTCCCATAAAAAATGGCATACTATTATGAAGGGAGCGTGGATTGTTGATCCAGGAAACCTCCCATAAAAAATGGCATACTAGTATGAAGAGCTGAAGGCCTTTGAATCAGTACTCATAAAGAATAGTTGCTGTATCACGTAAATTAACTACAATGTATTATTCACAATGCAAATTAGTTAGGGAAATTCAAGTCTGATGCTCATCAGTGGACAATGGGTGATAAATTTATACTAAAGATTGACTTCATGTTTCTAAAAGCTATGAACTTATGCAGGCTACAGATGTAGAGTGTATATACACCGGGCGCATCAGAAGCAAGCTGATATCCTTATCTTGTTAAATATACTTATCTTTTCAAAAATAATTTATAAATACACGAGAATAAGCTACATGAAAAATCAAAATTAAAAATGTCATTATTTACTGAGAACAACATGGAAATATGAAAAGCTTATTGATATTGTAAATTAGCAAGAATCACACCAAATTTCTAGTTTGTGCTAATGCATGAAAATACTCTACTAACTAATTTATCATCAATAGTAAAACTAAAATTTGCAATGGTGGGGGAACCGGATCAGAAAAAGCTGAGAAGCAAAAGGAGGAATCCGCCCAAGGAGGGGCCAGCATTTGATTAAAAGATGTAAATATAATGCTTAACATCACAATGTTTGCTTGATCAATTGGTGGTTGTGCTTCCTGCCTAGCCATTTATTTCTAACAGTACTGCTTTTTGGCATTCATGGTTCAAATATGTACTCTTTTTGCAACTTAACTGCATAAAGGCGTGCCTAGATCTTACTTGAAGCAGTCAAGGGGCCATGATATGCGTTACATGGTTGGATAATGTGAATACATGACCACCGCACGGAACATTGTAGACCTTGAATATGATTTTTCTTGGAATTTGGCTAAGAAAACTTAAGAGCAGCAATAAACTATTGTAATTAGATTTCCTGACTTGTTAGTGCTTAACATTCTTAGTTGGAAAGTTTCAACACATGTGAAGTTGTGTATTTGACAGTTCCCTCAATTGATTTTAGTTAGATATAGATAATTTAAACATTAACTCACAAGGCTACGCAAATCGTTTATTTCCTCAAATTTTCCTGAACTTCAAGATGAAAATTCAAGTGGAGTTGATGTTGATTGTGGTTGTGAGATCCTCGTAAGTATTATTTTCCTACTTGCTTTAGCTGGATAAATCAAGTTTAATGAGTACGTTTCTACTTAATCATTTTATGATTGTATGAATTAGTTTGAGTTTTGATTGTGCAAATAAAAGTTACCTTTCTTTTGATGCCAATGTTTCATATTGTAAGGTTCTCAAGCGTGATATACCATGGGAGATTTACATGTCAAGTAAGCTCATATCTGGAACAGGCCTTCAACTATTACGTCGCTATGACAAGAGAACTGAAAGCCAAAAAGCTTCTTTGCTTGATGATGTGAGTGTTGATTAATTATTATATTCAAAATGTAAGCTATGTATTTTGCACATTTTAGCTAATTCAACAATTTAGCGCTTGTTTGGCAACCCATAGAGTTTTGGGACCCAATACTCTGTTTTTTAAATAGTATACAATTTTTTACAAAATAGCTATTTGGGTAAGTTTTGGATTATAAAATTTACCATAGAAAAACTAGAAATAGGGTAATTTTATGGAAAACAAAATATCTAGTCATTTCTTCATCGGGCCCCAACCTCACCCACCTTATAAGTGAACAGACAATTTTCTTTTCTTGCCCTAGTTTCTCCTCTCTTGGTCTTCCTCAATGATCTCCACTCATGGTGATGACACCTACAGATTCTCTCTCTCTCTCTCTCTCTCTCTCTCTCTCTCTCTCTCTCTCTCACATCCACGCATGAGATGAAAGGACAAAAACCTAATTCCTGCTCTCTTCTCCAATGTTCTGAAAAGCGGTCCATGCAATGACGCAACGGTTCGGACCAAAAACTGCACCGCATATGTAATATGCGTATGTGGTTGGATCACATATGCGACAGGCAGCCAAATATGCGGCCGCATATGTGATTATTTTTTAAATTTTAAGGTGGGTATTAAACAGAAAATGCTGAATGGGATTGTTTCATTAATAATTATACATGTACCTATAACTATTTTCATGGAAGTTTGATTAATAGAAATGCATGTAAATGCATTTTTTTTTTTTTTACAAATATAGACTAACTGTCTCTCTTTTTATTTTAGTAGGTACTATTCATAATCTATATAATAATATGTTTATAAATATTAATTTTGTAGCTGTTACATGTTATTTATTAGATTTTTTTTTTTAAGTGTTGACCTCTCAAATGATGTGAATGATAATTTATTGAAAAGTTGTTATTCTTCATAAAAGTTTAGCATATTGCTTTTTAAAACACTAATTTTTGTTTGACATTTTTTGTAATTTTGCATCAAATGTTTATTTATTTCTCTATTTAATAATTAAGAGTAAATTACTACTAGTTAGTTTAGTGATGAGATCCTTCACTTGAAATTAATTATTTCAATTTGTGAATTCTGAATTGTTACTTTAGTTATTTAGCTTTGTTAGAAAGCATTTATATATATTTGTAATACCTATAAATATTTTATTAATATTTTATAGATGGACCACATATGCGTCCGCATATTGCATGCGCACTATGCGGTAGGCAATCGCATAGATACTGTATACCGCTTTTTGGAACATTGCTCTTTGGCCAATCCAAACTGTAGTGGGGGAGCTCACGCTAGAAGTTCTCATCCACGGGGTCAAGGAGGCCCTTCGATGCGGTCGCGCCATGGTACAGGCGCTACAACGAACCGACAAAGTTCCTTGGGAAGAGACGCGACGAAGAAGCGGAGGTGGGATGTTGCTGATAATGATAATGATGAGTTGGGATTGAGAGGGAAGGGAGGATGATGATGACGAGCTGAAGTTGGTGTTGTTTTTTTTTCCATAGTAAATTTGTTCTTACATATATGCATATATGCCTATAGTTTTGGTTCTTTCACCACAGCATATTGGACGACATCTGTGCATATAGTTTTGGATACATAACATTATTGCTAAGAATGTATAGTGTAGTTTAGTTTGGGTTAACATTATTGTTTGTTGGGCATGATTTGTAGTGATTTAATTTTTTCTTCTCAAATTAAACAAAATAGAAACACAAAATACAGTTTCATAAATTTTGCGCCTCCTCTTCTTTAAATCCTATTTACTTAGGATTCATCACTAGGAAAAGGAAAAGGACAAAATAAATAATTTTGCGTTTGTAACAATATAAAGTTACTGGAAAATACAACATTTTATCCATTCTTGTGAAAGTATAGCATTTTATCCGAACGCTAAAAAATGGAGTAAAAATTTCTAGAGTATTCAAGAGTTGGTACAAGCTATTACGATGAAATATAAAACTCTTTGTTTAATTCCTAGAGTTGCCAAACTGGCCCTTATGGTTTTGCTTCTGCCTCTGATAAATTAATTATTTCTTTTTTACATGTTTTATTTTTTTCCCCTTTCTAATAATCATTTTTTGGTTTTGATCCATGTCTTGAAGTTTCTTTTCATTTGAATTTCGAGATTTCTAATCATGTTAATTGCAACTTCATAAGTTGTTATGATATCAATAGTCTAAAATTTGTTATTGTTGACTATTACTTTACTAAGAACTATTTTCTAGTGATAAGCTAGACTAGGTTCTGTATTTTATTATGAAAAGCTACTACACTCTTTTATTGATAGTCGAGATAACTACGGCTCTCCAGAAATTTTATTGCTGTGGTTGAAACGTATGATAAAGTTGAGAAGCTTAAGCATTCTATGGAGTTGTTAAACTTTCGGTCTTTATAGAGATTTTTAGTTGTTTGATACATAACTTGTTCTCATGAGTTGTAAAGTTTCAATGATAGCAGTTTGCATAGATTATTTGATTTATAGTGGTAACCTTATGCTCTTATTTTATAGGACGGACCAGCTTATGTTCGACTTTTTGTGAGCATCTTACGTGACATTTCTAAAGAAGAAGCAGTAGAGTATGTGCTTGCTCTTATTGATCAGATGCTCACAGGTGAGAAATGATGCAGGAAGAAGACGAGATTAGTGTTGTTCTTCTGATTAGTATTATAACGATATTCTTTTTTCTTTGTTCCATTTTGCAGCAAATCCTAAACGGGCCAGACTCTTTCATGACAAGTCTCTATTGGGTGCTGATATTTATGAACCTTTCTTAAGTTGAGTTTTCTTGGGAATTTTTGGGTTCGTATTTTCTTATATTTATAGTTTTCTGAAAATAAAAATGTACATAACTTACCTGAATTATAGATCGTTTTGAATCGACTACCCGGCCTTTCAAAATTTTAATTTTACTACCCAACCTTGCAAATTGTTTGATTTGAGTCAGTTAACTTCAAAAATTTGAATGCGTCATTTATCTTTAAAGGTTTAGTTAGTATATGTGACACCTTAATTGTCACGCCCCGGGATCGATCCCTTTTTGGTCAGTTCGGGCACGTCGAACAGACGCCGAACGGACAGCACGTTCCCTGTCCGCCCAAGGCTCAACACATGTACAATTCAAGCAAAGAGAATGCACAAGCGGAAACATACATAATGGCTTGCACGAGGGCAAGCAATAGCCAAAGTGAAAGAATTCTAAACTATACAACCATACAAGTATAATGATTACTTTCAATCACATACATGCGTACAACTTTACATCCACAATTCTTTTCATCATTTCTTTTCTTTACATCACATTATTACCAAAATGGGCTCTTATATTTAACCATCATTAATACATTTACATCATCCATTCACCTATAATCATCAAAGAACAAAAGATGATATAACAAAGGTATGTAACTATCAAAATATAAACCGACTCGGGCGATCACTGTTTACGGCGCGATACCTTTACCGCGGTCGTCCGCCGGCTTACTCGGTTCCGGCTCTATGAAAATAGTGGGGCGAGAACTACAACAAAGTTTCCAGTGGGTTCGGCCACCAATCTCGCCGACTTTCCCACTAGGTCTAACTCAGGCATAATAGAAGAAATAAGCAGATAGATAGGTAACCAACTATACAAATGCAGCTAATATGCCTGAACAATGATATCAATAAGGATGCTCAACAAGAATGCTCATGATGAATGCAAGATCACTTTCTAATTCCCAATCTCTAGGCTAACCCGTAGGTTTCGCCCTCAATAGACTCACCAACTCGTAATCCCAAGTATCGGGGAGACTACTACGACCCAATGGGACCGTCCTTTGGGGAGAACTACTACGATCCAGTGATGACAACTCCGGAGCTCATCGCTCGAGGGGGAGCTACGGCTGTCATGCTCCGGAGCCGCCAATTTGATTGGCTCGGGCACGCGAATAGACGCCGAACGGACAGCACCTTCCTTGTCCGCCTAAGGCTCCAACAACATGTATATTACAAGCAAGTCAACAAGGAGATTGCAAGATATACAAGGTTTGCACGAGGGCAAACAACAACATAACCACAAGTGAAAGCATCGAAACTAACTAAACATTTACATTCATTTTATCCATTCATTTACATCACATTGGCTTTTAACCCAAAATACATGAATTACATCATTTATCCTTACTAGTTCAACATGTAAAAGTTGAATACTCAAAATGTTGGGTATGCCTATACTCCGTGGGCCGCTAGCTACGGCGCAATACCCTTGTCTCGATCCTCCGCCGCCCCGCTCGCGCACGGATCTGCAGGGTTAGTGGTAATGAGAACTAGAACGAAGTTACCAGCGGGTTCGGCCGCTGACCGCACTGATTCGCCCACTAGGTCTATTTCAGGCATATGTATTTCAATAAAGATAAATATTGAACCATCTGATGCAACTACTAATACAATGCCTGCAAGACAATTGTCAACAGATAGATAGATATTCAACACATGAATCCGATGCATGTATGCATGTCCATTTTTCATTTTACTTGGCCTTTACCCAATCTTTCCAGGGTTCATCAAACATCAAGTTCACCCCAACTCACATCTCACATGTCCCATCTACCGGGATTAGCATTTGAAAATGCCCCCGAGGGATCCATCCCATCTACCGAGGAAGGCACATGGCACTGTCGCCTAAGGGATCTTCGCCGGGCGCACTCACCCGTGGTGTCTACACTCCGGAGTACACCGCTTGTGGAGGAGCTACCTCTCACAAGCCGGAACCGATACATGTGAGCACGATCCATTCCTTAATTTGAGGAAATATAGCCAAACCTGTCTTCTGTCTCAATATCTCAATGCCAACGATAGGTTCTACCATATCATATATACCATCACGTCTGAGTCACAATGGTCCTGATGCCACAATAAGCTAAACCTTGTTTAGTCATTTACATTCTCGGTGCCAATCTGGTCACTACTGTCGATGTCACCATTGTTTACTATTGTCATAGTCCGTTCTCGCATTCACATACACATAGGGTTCTTTCATACATGGTTCTTTGTTATTTTACATATTCTTTAAGCATTTAAATGCATTCAACCAAACTCATATCACACTACCCTACATGCATGAATGCTAACATCAATATACTCAAATGGAGTGACATAGACATAAAAAGAGATCCGGTGTTTTCGGACAGCACCCCCCACCTCTTAGTACTACAAGGATGCCGGAATGCAACTTCTTGGAATTTCTTTAGCCTTCTACGCCGCAAACTGCGACGAACTGTACCAACTCAGCCTGTTTCCTCAATATCTCTGCGTATGCTCGTCATATCGCCGAACCGAGCGCACCAACGTGTTCGTTGACCTACCAATTAGGTTAAAATGAGATCAAACCCAAGCTTCGATCTCAAAATCCAAAAACCCTAAAGTTAGGTCCTTATACAATATCATCTTCCCCATTTCTAGTCCTTACACATGAGAAACATGGGGGAAATCCTCTAATCATCTCCTAGAAGCATGTTAGAAGGAAACAAACCAAAACCCTAACTCAAATCATGAGAACTCACCTTTGGAGTCCAAACTTTCCTTGATCACTTGCACAATAGCAAGCAACACCTCTATCTTGATCTTCTTCTCCACCAAGGCCCCTCCAAAAGCCCTCTTGCTCAAGCCCTAGAGAGAGAGAAGGAGAGAGGAGAAGGGTTTTTAGAGAGAGAGAGGGAAAGGTTTTGTTTGGGTTGAGAGAAATGAGCCCTAGCTCAAAGCTCTCCTACATATAACCATTCATCATGCCACTTTGCACCTTAGCCCCTCAACTTTTCATTTTTCACTTCAGCCCAACTGGGGCAGATTTCACATACGGAGACCGGTCTCTCCCCGCAGGGACCGGTTCCCGAGAGCACACCTCTCAGGACTTGGCCAAATTTTTGCTCTTTTCGGGCTGACTACGTGCACGGGGACCGATCTCTCATCACAGGGACCGGTTCTCGAGAGCAACATTTTCTGACTTAGCCATTTTCCAACTTTTTCACCTACGGGGATCGGTCTCTCACTGCAGGGACCGGTTCCCGTAGCCTGGTTTTTCAGGACTTAGTCGATTTTTCAGCTTTCTGGGCAGGCTATGCATACGGGGACCAGTCTCTCCCTTCAGGCACCGGTCTCCGAGAGTCCAAAATCTGGGACTTAGCCAGATTTTTCAATTTCACTCTTTCGGGTCCCTTTAACATTTATATAGGTTCAAATGCACTTTTAACCTATACCAACTCGTTCCACTCCGCGTTCCGCATATTTCGATGGAACTCGGTATGACTTACGGGGAAATGATATGTTACAACTGCCCTCCGAGCAAGGACTTAGGCGAGTATGATCCATCCTTAACTATAAGGATTCCAAGTTCAATCCATTCCTTAACTATAAGGAAGCAATGCACATATGACCCTTAACTATAGGGTTGTTATGTCATTATGTCAACAATCTCATGTTCTTTGCATTCTTTACTCTCAATATGCTACAACACCTCTAGTGTTTCATATTCTCACGTTTATCGTTCTTATCGTTGCCACACTTGGTACTTCACTCTAGCATTCAATGTCCTTTAATGCCATACACTAACTCTAGTGTTTCATGCTTTAGCTTTTAATACATTCTTTAGTGCCACACTTGTTGTAATATACCGAAAATTCGGAAAATAAATATCGAACTTTAGTCAAATTGACCAAAGTGCGAGGATGGTACACTTCGGAAAGTCCGAAGGTGTTAAAATGATTAAAAGTGCGTTGTGGAAGGTTTTCGAGAGCTAAAGAATCAAATTCTGCAAAACTGCAGATTTTGAGCTCTCGGGGACCGGTCCCTGGTGGGAGAGACCGTTCCCCGAACGCGTATGAAGTGAGACAGCCGAAAAACCGGCTAAGTCCTGAGAAACCAGCTCTCGGGAACCGGTCCCTGTCTGAGAGACCGGTCCCCGAGAGACCGGTCCCCCAAGAGAGACCGGTTGCCCTGCGCGCAGCAGCTCTGGCTGCGTGGGGAGAGCCTTTGGGAACCGGTCCCTGAAAGAGAGACCGGTCCTCGCCTGCGCGAACTGCCCAGTTCGGGCAGTGTATTAAAGTGAAAGTTGAGGGGTTTATTTGCATTTTTGCAACCCATGGGTTATGTTGGGGGCTGAGAGAGCCTTTTCTCTCATTCTCTCCCTCACACACACTCTCTTCTCTCCCTCTCTCTCTCTAGAAGGCAAAGGAGAAGAAGAAGAAAGAAAGAAAGGAAGGAAAAGAAGGAAAAGAAGGTGAAGAAGAAGATCAAGTAGTAAGCCTACCTCTTCTTCTTCCTCGGAGCAACTTTGGGAAAGCTTTGAGGTAAGCTTTGATCCCAAGTATAGTAAAACCCTAGAATGAGTTTTGAATAACCTAGAAATGGTTTTAATGGAGTATTTAGAGTCTTTGAAGCTTTCTTTTTGCTTCTTTTGAGATCAAGACCATAGAAATGGTGAAGCCTTTGAGGTAGCTTTGCCCACCTCTCAGGTGAAAACCCTTAAGCTAGCGGCTTTTGACTTTTGTTAAAGTGTTCTAATGCGGACTTTTTAGAGTTATATGAAGCTACTTTGACTTTCTCTGAGAATAAACCCTAGATTGGATATATGTAGTTGGAGCAGGGCACCATAAGGGCTTTGCTCGTGGGTATCCCTAAGTAGCAACTTGACCCTCTAGAACCTATGGGCGGGTATCTCCGATCGCGTTGTGGCGCTCGGATAGCAATTAACGATAAAGTGTTATTAAGTTATGGCAAATAACCTAAAATTTGGCCTTCGTTATGCCGCCGCGAAGCTGAGCGGGTGTCTAAAAAATTCCAAAGAAAATCGTGGAGCACTAAAGAGACCCTACCGAGGTGCGGTGGTGCTCTCAAACTCAGTGAACTTCTCTCTATGCCTTAATGTGTCATTCATTGAAGATATGCTTACATATTGTCTGCATGCATTTGGGTAAAGTGATGATACATGTAGTGATGCAGTGATTGCTGGCTACACTTGCATATATGATGAATGAGAACTATTGTAAACGTCGAAAACTCTATGTGTATGCATGAGCAAGAAAAGTGAGCACCCGAAAGTGAGCAAAAGAACAGAGTGACACAATGACATAGATCGAGTGGCATTTGATAAATTTAAAGTGAAGTGACACTAGAGATAGTGTGAGGTAGAGAACCAATGTAATGTAAAGAATGATGAAAATGACAATACTTAAAGTTAAAGTAATGTGGGGAGTAAAGAACATGAAGTGCTATGGGT
The DNA here is from genome assembly GCF_001540865.1 of Ananas comosus. Lineage (NCBI taxonomy): Eukaryota > Viridiplantae > Streptophyta > Magnoliopsida > Poales > Bromeliaceae > Ananas > Ananas comosus. Next base: position 4,461,118 of record NC_033644.1, on the reverse strand, counting down.
AGCCAAAAGTAAAGAATGTAAAGAATATAATTGCTAGAGATAGCAAGAGTAATGAATGCTAAAGAACAATGATTGCTAGAGTTAGCAAGAGTAATGAATGCTAAAGAACAATGATTGCTAGAGTGGCAATAAAAAGTGATGAAAGAACACTAGAGCTAGTGTAAAGTCAAGATTGAACTTATAAATCCTTTGAGTTAAAGGATATGATCATACTTGCTATGAGTTCCGTGCTCGAGGGCGGTCGCTCCCCCTCGGGCGATGCGCTCCGGAGTTATGCATCACGGGTTGGAGTAAACCCGAAGGACGGTCCTAGCGGGTGAGTTCCTGCGATGATGGACTTAATGTGAAGCAAGTTAATGTGGCGAAACCCCCGGGTTAGCCTTGAGATTAAAGAATAAAGAATAAAGAACAAAGAGCAAAGAACAAAGAACAAAGAGTAACGTGAAAAGGACAAAGAATTTGCATAATCTGCATTTATTTAATTTTGAGCATACTCCTTACTTTATTGTTCAGGCATATTAGCATCATGTATAGATTGGTTACTATATGCAGTTTATTCTTTCTATTATGCCTGAGTTAGTCCTAGTGGGAAAGTCGGTGATGTTGAGGCCGAACCCACTGGGAACTTTGTTGTAGTTCTCACCCCACTATTTCCACAGAGCCGGGACCGAGCGAGCCGGCGAGCGATCGAGGTAAAGGTATCGCGCCTTAGACAGAGGCCACCAGAGTTGAGTTGGGTTTACATTTTGTTAATAGAGTACCCTATGTTCATCTTTTGTATTTGATGACTAGAGATGTTGAGAAAATAATGTAATGTGTATTTTGAGGTAAATGTGATGTAAGAAAGAAGTGATGAAATGAAATTAAAGGAATTCGAAAGTGAACAAGATGAATGCAATGTATATGATCAAAAATGAATCATAGTACTTGTAAATGTTTAGTTTTCCTTTCTTTCACTAATGGCTATTGCTTACCCTTGTGTAAGCCGTTTGTGTATGTTTCCGCTAGTGCTTTTCTCTATTGATGAAAATGTACATATGATGAGCTTTGGGCGGATAGGGGAAACTCTGTCCGTTCGGCGTCTGTTTGACGTGCTCGGGCCGGCCCAAATTGGTTTCGGTCCCGGGGCGTGACACTTGTACACTAACAATTCTTGACTCTTTAATGCCACACACTAACTCTAGTGTTTCATTGCATTTACTAACGCCACTCGATCTACATGTCGTAGTGTCACATTGTTCTTTGCCTCATCTAGGTTTTTCATCACCAATCACGCATACATAGGGTTTACATGTTCTTTATTGGTTCACAATCATCTCATATGCATCTTAACTCAAAAGCATGCAACAACATATACCCAATCACCCTACAATGCATAAAGATCAACATTTACATATGCTCAATAAGTGACACATTAGATATAAAAGGAAATCCAAAGAGTTTGGAGAGCACCACCCACCTTGTAGGGTTACTTAGGTGCTAGGGTTCAAGTTTCACGATTTTTGGCCGCCTATTTCTTCGCCTGCGGCAATCTGTACCAAAATCGACTTTTTTTTTTTTTTCTCGATTTCTACGCGTACACTCGTCGAAATGCCGAACCGAGCGCACCAACGCGTTCGTATGTCTAGCAATTAGGTTTGTATAAGCTCAATTGACACTTGAACTCATCCATGACAAAAGCCCTAATTTGGAGCCCTAACATTGCACATATAGCAATATACACTTTAATCCCACTTGAGTCAAGCAAATACAAGCTTGAAATCATCTAGAGGTTAATTTAAAACCTATTCTAGGTCATTCCAATTCCATTCTAGGGTTCCACCGTGAGAGGGCTTGAAGCTTACCTCTAAAGCTTTACTTTCCTCAAGCTAATGGAGAAGATGGAGTTTCTCCACTCCTTGGCCTTCTTCTCCTCCTTGCTCCACCTCTTGAGAGAGAGAGAGAGAGAAATCCTAGAGAGAGAGAGAGAGGACTTTTTAGTGTAATGTGAGGGAGAGAAATGAGAGAAGGCCCTCATTCCCCCACATACATACCCCACATGATGCATAATTGTATTAGGGCCCCTCAACTTTCATCTTAACACACTGCCCAGACTGGGCATTTTCGGGCTGCGGGGACCGGTCCCTCTAGTAGGGACCGGATCCCGAGAGCATTATTTCTGCAGTTACACAGCCAGGGTCCAGTCTCCCATTGAGGGATCGGTCCCCGAGAGCGCATTTTGTGTAGACTGGCATTTTGCACCCTATACGCGTACGGGGTCCGGTCCTTCCCACTAGGGATCAGTCCTCGAGAGCATTTTTGCCCAGTTTGGTTTATTCCTCTCCTCGATGCTCTCAAAGGTCCCCCACACTGCACTTTATGCATTATCGACGCATTCGGCCTTTCCGAAGCGTCCCAACTCCGCACTTTGGTCAATTTGACTAAATTTCGATATTCCCTACCGAAGTTTCGGTATATTACATTAATAGTCTTACATCGGATAGGAATGTGGTTGTGATTGGATATATAAGAGACCATGTATACTAGTAATAATAACTGGACTTAAGCATTTTGGGCCAATGGTTTGGGTCCAACGAGTTATTATTGCTAGTGGGCCGGGTCGTTACAGTATACTTTATGCAGTTCTTGCAACTACAAATTCATAACCTTTCAATTTGTTTAATTTGAGTCAGTCAACGACACCTTGACTTCAAAGTTTGAATACATCGTTTATCTTTACAGGTTTAGTTTGTCTATTTCATGCAGTTCTCGCAACTATAAATTCATTATAGTAAGAAATTAGCTTAAACTCTAAAGTCAAAGTACCGTTGACCGACTCAAATCAGACAATTTGAAAGGTTGGGTAGTGAAATCAAAATTTTGAAAGGTTAGTAGATTCGAAATGGTCCATAGTTAAGTTTTATGTGTTTTTACCTCTTTTGAATGTTGTAGTTAATGGAAAGATATTGTTTTGTCTTTTGGAAGAATTCATGGTTTTCACTTATTATATATTGTTGTGGAAAGTCGAGTGTTATGGAAAGTCAAAATTGTATATATTATATTCCTATTTAGGTAGCATAGTTTTAGGCATCTTTCCTTAAGGATCTTTCCTTATTACATATCTCATTATAGAAACATTTATGCATATATATATCTTTGTACATCATTGAATGAATAAGAAGAATAGGTATTCTCTTCTTCATGGTATTCTTCTTCATGGTATCAGAGCTAAACCTTAATTCTAGGGTATAGCGATCCAGTGTTGTTTTTCTATTTCACCGGATCTCATCGGTGTTGCTCGTCCATTTTTTTTCTCTACAACTACAGTACTGCTACAGTACTAGTGCTGCTGCTACAGTACTTGCGTGTCTAAGTGAGGTGTAGAGTGCAGCCTTGAGAGCTGCTTTGTGATTTGGTCTTGACGCCATGTCTGACACTGAGTTTGCTAAGAGTGAGCCAAAATCTGTGATTGCCGATGTCATCCCGGTAATGACCAAAATCACAGAACACAAACTCAATAACTCCAATTATCTGGAATGGAGTAAGACGGTTCGTGTTTATCTACGAAGCATTGATAAGGATGATCATCTAATTAGCGATCCATCGAACGATGATACAAAGCAAGCTTGGTTGAGGGAAGATGCTCGGTTGTTCTTACAACTCAGGAACTCCATTCAAAGTGAGGTAATTAGTCTAATTAATCATTGTGAGTTTGTGAAAGAATTGATGGATTATTTAGATTTTTTATACTCTGGCAAAGGGAACCTCTCTTGCATATATGATGTTTGTAAGGCATTTTACCGATCTGAGAAGCAGGATAGGTCTCTCACAGCCTATTTTATGGACTTAAAACGTGTTTATGAAGAGCTTAATGTTTTGCTCCCCTTTAGTCCTGATGTAAAAGTGCAGCAGGTTTAATGCGAACAAATAACAGTTATGAGTTTTCTTGCTGGTTTACCCCCAGAATTTGAGATAGCTAAATCTCAGATTCTTTCTAGCTCTGAGCTCTCCTCTTTGCATGATACTTTCACCTGAGTGCTTCGTACGGAGAATCCTCAATTTTCTTAACCTATTAATAGCGCGCTCGCGAGTCGCAATGATAATGGACGGCATTATAGTAGAGGGGGCAATAGAGGGATTACTGCCAATAAAGGTAATCATCGTCATGGAGAGACCGCCTCTAATCGAGATCTTGGAGTTGTTTGCTATTACTGCCATGAACCTGGTCATACAAAATGCACATGTTTGAAACTTCAAAATAAGAACCAACGATCTCAGATGGCCAACATGGCAGCCGGGGAGTATACAACCCCATCCTCAGAAAATTGTTTTGGTGTCTGCTGAAGAATTTGCACAGTATCAGGCATTCTTAAAGTCCACCAGTTCCCCTATCATTGCACTCGCTGAGTCAGGTAAATCCACATCATGCCTTGTATCTTCCCATTCCAAATAGGTCATTGATTCTGGTGCTACATACCATATGACAGGTAACTCTAGTCTTTTATCTGCCTTTCAATTTCATATAACATATTCTACGGTTACTTTAGCTGATGGATCTATTTCTTGTGTCATGGGTTCTGGCATTGCAAATCCAACATCATCAATTTCTTTGTCATCTGTTTTATGTTTACCCCAGTTTTCTTTCAATTTACTATCTGTCAGTAAACTCACCCGAAATTTAAATTATTGTCTTATTTTTTTCCGATCATTGTTTGTTTCCGGATCTTACGATGAAGCAGATTATTGGTAGAGGACATGAGTCTGGAGGTCTCTATATCCTTGACAACCAAGTGCCAGGTCTTTTTCTTGCTCCAGTAATTTAACTCTTTTTGAAGTCCATTGTCGGTTGGGACATCCTTCGTTATCTGCCTTGAAGAAATTGTTTCCGGAGTTTCAGTCTTTGTCCAGTCTAGAGTGTGAGTCATGTCAGTTTGCTAAGCATCATCGTTTACCTTCTATGTCTAGAGTCAATAAACGGGCATCGTCCCCTTTTGACTTAGTTCATTCTAATGTTTGGGGTCCGTGTCCTACTATTTTCAAATCAGGATTTAAGTATTTCGTTACCTTTGTTGATGATTATTCTCGTGTTACTTGGTTATATTTAATGAAAAATCGTTCAGAACTATTCTCAATTTTTTGTGACTTTTGTACTGAAATCAAAACACAATTTAATGTTTTTGTGCGTATATTGCGAAGTGACAATGCCAAAGAATACTTTTCAGAAAATTTTCGCAGTTATATGACACAGAATGGCATTCTTCATCAATCATCATGTGTTGACATTTCATCCCAAAATGGGGTTGCTGAAAGAAAAAACCGGCATCTCTTTGAGGTAGCTCGTGCCCTTCTTTTTCAAATGAAAGTTCCTAAACACTTTTGGGCTGATGCAGTTTCCACAGCTTGTTTTTTGATTAATCCCATGCCTTCTTCTGTCTTGGATGGTGATATTCCTTATACTGTTTTGTTTCCATCTAAATCTTTATTTCCTATTGAACCTTGTCTCTTTGGTAGTACGTGTTTTGTGCGAGATGTTCGTCCACAGGTAACTAAATTGGATCCAAAGTCTCTTAAGTGCGTCTTCCTTGGGTTCTCTTGTCTGCAAAAGGGGTATCAGTGCTTCTCTCCTACTCTCGATCGATATATTGTGTTTGCCGATGTTACATTTTTTGAATCTACTCCATTCTTTCCTCTCTCATCTATTTATGAAAGTCATGGGGAGGAAGATGATCTCCTTGTTTATACTGTCAGACAAGTGTCCAGTCTTGCAACAGCTATTCCTGCTCCATTGGCAACTGTTCGACCCCTTATTGTTCATGTCTATTCTAGGAGATTGGCGACTCCTGACTCAGATCCTCCACCAGCTTCTTCGTTGGAAGATCCAGTCACTACTATCACCGACCTTGACTCTGGCTCTGATCTTCCGATTGCTTAAAAAAGGCAAACGTAAGTGTACCTACCATTTTTCATCGTTCGTTTCTTATGATCGTTTGTCATCCTCTTCTCGTTGCTTCATTACCTCTCTGGAGTCAGTTTCTGTTCCTAATCTATTGTGGAAGCTTGGTCTCATCCTGGCTGGCGTGCTGCGATGGAAGAGGAAATGATGGCTTTAGACGCCAATGGTACTTGGGAACTGGTAGCCTTGCCGGCCGATAAGCGAGCTATTGGTTGCAAATGGGTATTCACTGTGAAAATGAATCCAGATGGTTCTGTAGCTCGCCTAAAAGCCCGCCTTATTGCCAAAGGCTATGCTCAGACTTATGGGGTTGATTATTCTGACACTTTCTCTTGTAGCTAAACTTGCTTCTATTCGCTTATTTATTTCGTTGGCGGTCACATCTCATTGGGTTTTACACCAGCTGGACATTAAAAATGCTTTTCTCCACGGTGATCTTCAAGAAGAGGTATATATAGAGCAACCACCTGGTTTTGTTGCTCAGGGGGAGTTGGGTCGAGTGTGTAGACTTCGGAAGTCTTTATATGGCTTGAAGCAAAGTCCTCGAGCTTGGTTTGGCAGATTCAGTGAAGTAGTTCAGGAGTTTGGCATGAAGAAAAGCAAGTGTGATCATTCTGTGTTTTATAGACTTTCTGAGACTGGTCTAATTTTATTAGTAGTGTATGTGGATGATATTGTTATCACTGGGAATGACACTGCAGGAATCTCATCTCTCAAGTTTTTTCTTCAAACCCAGTTTCAGACTAAGGACTTGGGGGTGTTGAAGTACTTTTTGGGTATTGAAGTTACAAGATGCAAAAGAGGCATCTTCTTATCTCAAAGGAAATATGTGCTTGACTTACTAGCAGAAATAGAAAAATTGGGAGCTAAACCTTGCAGTGCACCAATGGCTCCTAATCTCCAACTTACAGCTAATGATGATGAATTATTTGAAGATCCAAAGGGGTATAGGAGATTAGTTGGCAAATTGAACTATCTTACAGTGACTCGGCCAGATATTGCATACTCCGTCAGTGTGTTAAGTCAGTTTATGTTTTCTCTGACTATTACTCATTGGGAAGCTTTGGTATAAATTTTATGCTATCTGAAGGGAGCTCCAGGACGTGGTATCTTGTACAAGAACCATGGACATTTAAATATTGAATGCTTTTCAGATGCAGATTGGGCGGGTTCAAAGGTTGATAGGAGATCGACTATAGGTTATTGTGTTTTTGTTGGAGGTAACTTGGTGTCGTATTGTCGTGAAGTTAGAAGCAGAGTATTGTCTCCCGTTCTAGTGCTGAATCGGAATACAAAGCTATGGCACAATCTGTGTGAAGTAATGTGGATACAACTATTATTGGATGAGGTTGGTCTTAAGAATTCACAACCTATTAAATTATGGTGTGATAATCAAGCTGCTCTCCATATTGCCTTTAATCTTGTATTTCATGAGCAAACTAAACATATTGAGATTGATTGTCACTTTATTCGTGAAAAGATACAACAAAAGATCATTTCAACAGGCTATATCAAGATTGGAGACCAGTTGGGGGATATTTGGGATATTTTCACAAAAGCTTTGAATGGGACTCGGGTTGACTACATTTGTAACAAGTTGGGCATGATTAATATCTATGCTCCAACTTGAGGGGGAGTGTTATGAAAAGTCGAGTGTTATGGAAAGTCAAAATTGTATATATTATATTCCTATTTAGCTAGCATAGTTTTAGGCATCTTTCCTTAGGGATCATTCTTTATTAAATGTCTCATTATAGAAATATTTACGTATATATATATATTTGTAATTCATCATTGAATGAATAAGAAGAATAGGTATTCTCTTTCTTCATGGTATTCTTCTTCATATATAACTAAACTGACCGTATGATTGATTAAGAATAGATGCTTAGAAAGGGTTTACATATCAACTCATCTTCATTCAACTGCATTTCTTAAGCCTACAAGGAAGAAGGGAAACTCATAATTGAAACAAAGAAAAGATATTTGTTTCTTTCAAAGCATAGTGACTACTAAGATACATTATTACTGAAATACATTATTTATTTCTGCACCATCATGATGGTAGAGTTTCTCTTTTCCATAGTACCCACAGATGTCTTGTTAAGGGCCCGGATGAGCAGCTTATTGATCACCTTTCTCTATTGTCAATTACGATCTAGTGTCTAACTTCTGAAAGTAATTATGGATTTATCTTGGATTTTTTTAAGCTGTATTCAGTCCTAATGTTTTATTGCATGGAATAACTAGGATACTTAAACATATATTACTATTATCTCAAGTAACTGACATTAAAACCTACTTTACAGATTGCTTTGGAATGGCAACTGGTTCATGCAAGAAAAATGCTGCAAAATATTGTCTCTCATAGTGAGGTAAATGGTTTGTGGTAATTTTGATGTGAAAACGCAATTAACTGATAAAATATCTGAACCTTTTTTGCTTTTAGTGTTCGACCCAAAGTTCATGATGTCATGGGTCCAAATGGAGGATCGTCTGATTCAATGAGCAAGTTAACAAATATTGATGATGTGTTAAACAGTCTGGTTAAATGGCTCTGCTTTCAGGTTAGAACTTTAACTTGCGTGTTTCTCTTATGCATGGAACCCAAGTAGTCAATAATGTGATGAGTACTGTCGATGACAGTGTGCTTGGAGAGCTCTTTGCAAGTTCCACATCTTTTTATTTCGAAAGGAAAAACTGAGCTCTTTTCTCTCTTTCAAAACTTTGGGAAAATAATATGCTAGGTTGTTAAATTTCCATCATACCGTAATTGCCACCAGAAGGTTGCAAATGGGTTGAATTGGCCCATCGGGCCCATGCATGAACTTCAAAGTGACAAGAATTTGGTCATTCTTTCCAGCCCATTGGAATGTGCTGGGTCAATCTTTCTGGCCCAAAATCACTATAGCCCTGAATCAAACTTTTTCTCAACTCTTATGTAGTTTGGCTCAAGTTTGTTTAATATGTAATGCTGCAAAGTTATAAATTTTTTGCATTTGAAACATGACTTGGAATGGCTTGGGAATTTGCGCCTATAGGGCTCAGCAGCCATCTGTGATGGGTTTTGTAATGTGTGCTTCTTTTCGAAGGTTTGCTTGTTGCTGCTGCTGAAGATTTGATATCATGATTATAACTAAAAGTAAGACTGTTAATAAAGCATGTGTGATAGAAAACCATATTTTTCAAGTAATGATTGTGTAGTGTTGACTTTTACCAATCCATGTAACACTTTGAAAGTTAGAATAGTTGGGACACGTATGATGAATCTGCTAATTTCAATGAAATTCATCTGTACTCGTGCTTCTTTGCTATTGATCAATGTTTGATTGAAGTATCTTTTGCTTCATCAAACAGTGCCAACCTCTATTGTTATTTGTTTTCAAGTAGGGTTTAAGTGCCGTGGCATGGGGTCGTGCCAAGCTCTTGTTGGCACAGGGTCATGCCAAGTGTTATGCCGTGCTGATGTGTGCTGGTCATAAAAATACTTGTGCGCCTTGCCAGTCATAAAAATACTTTCGTGTCGTGTCGGTCATAAAAATACTTGTGTGCGAACACACACTATAGCATAAAACTTTAATTTTCTTTAGCACCGATATATTCTAATTGCTTATTATATATTTTTATCAACTCATTGCACATTATTGATATAGCTATTTTCTAATTTCAAAGAAAAGAGGGCTTTGAGCCATGCCATCAATGCAGTGGTTGTATTGTGCCAATATGTTGTGGGCATGGTGCAGAACGGTGGGCACAGCCTGTGCTGATGGATGCTTAAATCTTTGGTGGGAAAACATTTATAGACAAAGGGCCTGTTTGGCCTAGCTTCTGAAAAAGTGATTTCTGAAAAAGTGATTTTGGTTTGGAGTAGTGATTTTGCTTGAAAGCTATAGAGCGTTTGGCGGAGTTTAGATAAAAGTGATTTTTTCTGAAGTGACTTTAAAAAGCTGTTTGGCAAATTAAAAATTTTGAAAAGCTGTTTGAAAAGCAATTTAATTTTAAAAATATATTTAAATTTTAAACTTTAAAATTTAAATTTAAATTAAATTAAAATAATTATGAAATAAAATATAAAATTAAAATTTGAATATTTTAAATATAAAATTAAAAAATTAAAAATTAAAAATGAATAATTTTTTAAAATTTAAAAATTAAAATTTAAATTTTTAAATTATAAAATTTAAATTTATAATTTGAGATTAAAAATTTTAAATTTTTAATTTTAAAAATTTGAAATTTATAATTTGAAGATAAAATTTATAATTTAAAATTTAAAAATTTAAATTTTTTACATTTAAGATTTAAAATTTAAATTGTCCAAATTTAAATATTAAATTTGAAATTTGAAATTTTAAAATTTGAAATATGAAATTTAAAATTAAATTTGAATTTAAAATTTGAAATTGAAATTTAAAATTGAATTTTGAATTAAAATTTTAAAAATTTAATTTGAAGATTGAAATTAAAATTTGAAAAAATTGAAAATTTAAAATCTAAAATTGAGATTGGAAATTAAAATTAAAATTTAAAATTTAAAATCTATATTTTAAAATTTAAAATTAAAATTAAAATTTAAATTTTAAAATGAATCTGAAAATAAAATTAAAATTAAATTTAAATATTAAAACTAAAATAAAAATAAAATTTTGAAGTTTAAATCCAAAATCAGAATCAGTTTTCTAGAAGCAGTTTTTTCTGCTTCTGATTCTGAGTCCTTCAAAATCAGTTTTCTGATTCTAAAAAGCAGAATCGGATTTTAAAAATGAGTTGCCAAACGCTCTATTGAGCCGAAAATCACTTTTCAGCCCAAAAGCGCTTTTTAAAAGCTAGGCCAAACACCCCCAAAGAGTACCAACCATTTATTAAAAAGCTTTAAATTAGACTGTAAAAATTACTTTCAGGATAGTGGATGCAGGCCGTACTAATTTGATGAAAGTGGACAGCTTTTACAAAGTAAAACATGGTTTATGTGTCATTTAATTTCCCTAAGATTGAAAAAAAATCATATGTTGTATTGTTTGATATGATCTAATAGTTAAAACCCTTAGTTATTTCCAAGAATTATTTGACGGTTAAAACCCTCGGTTATTTCTATTAATTATTCTTTTGTGTCAAATGTCGGCCTAACTTAATACAGCATGACAAGATGACTGGTTATAAAAGGACAAAAGGTAAAGATTAGACTTCATTGTTCTGTTCTAATTTCACTTAGGAATTCAAGTAAGAATTACTAGGAGGGCAAAATAGGTAAAATTAAAGGACTTTTTTCGAAAATAACCCTCTGAAATTTTATAATTGGCAAAATAACCCTCTGAAAATTTTATTTGTGAAACTAACCCTCCTCTCGCCACCTCAGCCGCCACCTCAGCATTTCTCATAAAGACGGTGACTCGTTCACCGTCTCCTGAAGACGGTAAATCGGTAAACCGTTAACCGTCTTCTCAGGGCGTGGGCCCCTCGCCTTCTCAGCAATTCGCAATTCAACAGAAGACGGTAACTCGTTTACCGTCTTAACAAAGACGGTGAATCGTCCACCGCCTTATCTAGGCGTACACCTTCCGCCGCATTCGCCGCCTTCTCTGTGTTGCCCCCGCGCAAATAAGACGGTGACTCGTTCACCGTGTTTACTGAATCTTGAAGCCGATAAGTTGTTCACCGTCTTCTCTAGGCGTGGAACCTCCACTCCCTTCTCAGCAATTCCTCGCGTATCACCGCCTTGTCAGCAATTCGCCGAAGACGGTGACTCGTTTACCTTTTTAAGAAAGACGGTAATTCGTTTACCGCCTTATCTAGGCAGCAAATCCGATCGATAGCAGGGGGCATAGATAAGACGGTGAATCGTTCACCGTCTTAGTTAAGACGGTCAATGGTTTACCGCCTTATCTCAGCAAGTTTCCCGTCCTTTGTAGAACTCCACCCAGCCTAATTTCGCCAAGTCCTCTGGCCAAAACACAGATAAGGCGGTGACTTGTTCACCGTCTAAACAAAGACGGTGATTCGTCTACCGTCTTATCTAGGCGTAAACCAATACCAGGACTTAGCTGTTTTTTCCTCCGGTTTTGGATTTCACTAAAGACGGTCAGGACTTAGCCGTTTTTTCCTCCGGTTTTGGATTTCACTAAAACAGCACCAGCTGCTGTTTTAAGCTTGATTTTAAACAAAATTTCAACAAGTTTGACGCAAGTTTTTTCACGATAACAAATTTTTCAACAAGAAACAAAAGATCACGAGATACAATCAACAAGATAAAAATATCAAAAAAACCCGGAGAAATATATCCAAATCACAATTCAGTATTATATGAATATTTATCAAAGTCTAAGTTATCTAAATCCAAAATAACCAATCAGCCCTCTCGACCTCGTCCTCTCCCTCGACGCCTCCTCGCGCCACGCCTCGTGCACGCCTACGCCACGGTCTACGGCCACTCCTCCTACAACGAGACAGCCAATAGTATGTCATCAATTTGCTCGATATCGGCCATTGGGCAACTCGAGATCCTCATCATAACGCCCCTCACGCGATGCTCCCGTATCGCCTGAGTCTCCCGATAGTCTGGATAATGTGGCGCGGTTGTGGATGAAGACGCGCATGACGTCGAATATGAGCAAGTAAAGTGATCCTCTAGAGCACTGGCGGCGCAAAAGCAAGTCCAAGTCAAATGCCTAGTAGTGAAATCTCCCTCCAGGGGCGGCGTATATCACAACCAATCACTCAAGATGGAGATCAAGCAATGGTCGGCGTGTCCTTGACGGTGTGAGACCCGATGTCAATGCAATATCCAAATCTCTCGACCTCTGACATCAGTTGGCCGACAGTATAGGTGATGTATCAGTACACTATCAATGATCAATATCGAATACCCGTCAAACATCAATCAATCGCCTCATACGAAGGTCATATGAACTAGGCTCCGATATGCTTACTGGTGTCTGTCGTAACGTGGCCACCTGCAATTATGAGATAAAACTCACCTTTGGCATCCTATAATATTAACAAATATTAAAGAATACAAGAAATGGGCTGAAGGACGTACCAAAGCTCTCTCGGGTCTGGCCCAACGAGCTGGAAGTCCAATGGTGACCGCTGACTGGACAGAAAACCATCGTTCCTGATCCTGCCAGTACCACTCCCAGATAAATCGAGGTCGCCTGTACCGGAGTCATCCGACAATCATATGCTGGTCAATAATAATGTAATCGCTGTCCTAATCTCTCGATGTGCAGCATGAAAGTGGCCCCACATCTCATCTGGCCGCCCTGAGATGCTAAAGCTACGGATGGCCTCCACATGAATAGGTATCATGCGGCAGAACCAAACTGCCGAAGACTCGATCGGGGCGCGTGAAGCTCGACGATATGAAGAACAAAATCAGCGTGGCCCGCGATCTGCCATACCTCACTGCCCTGTACGCAGAATGCTGGTAGCACCTTCTAATACAGCAATCTGTGTACGGCCGCCATCGTAATCTGAAAAACCAATAAGTCAGCAGAATGCGTTAATACGGTGAATATTAAAATAATGGGTATTAATACGTTACTTGGTCGTCTCGCTGCTGATCTAGCCATCTCTATAAGAACTCATAATCAGGTCCGTCCTAAGTGTGCCCAAAAACGTAAACCGCGCGCATCGTTCCACCTTGATATTTGAAAAGATGTTAGTTGCAAATAGATATGAAGAAATAAATATATCATAATTAGATTATATCCGGCACCAAAGGGCAATCAGCCATTGTCGGCAATACCAACGGCCAGTAGGCTCGGCCGAACATGAAGATGGTCCCTATGCCCAAATCTATAAAAAATTACAATAAGTTTTAGACATGTAAGCTTAAATAGAAAGTGTTGATATAACAATTATTATATAGGTGACCTGTACTAATGTCGCGAAACAACAGCATGTTCGACCCTGCCTTTAATACGCCCGTCCAAATGCCGAAACAAAGGTAGCCAATGCTGCCGACCGCCCCAGGCGAAACCACCACATGCGGCAAAATCCCGCCAAAAAGTGGTAGCCACTAAAGTCGAAGCGCTATAACCAGGTGGGTTTGGAAACAAACACAGCCAATCTGAATATACACATTTTGGCACGGGCGGTGGGCTGCAACTAATCCAGACGAGCATCCAAAATGGGAGATGGAAGTGCTGTATAATCCAATCAAGCGAACTGACAGCCTCGATGCCATCCAACGGCACAACCCCCTAAAAAAGCTGCCTACCAAATCTCTATCCACCGATGCTGTGACTCCCACGGACAGCGCTCCATCGTACACGAAGACCTGAAATAAACCGCCACATACTGAAGGTATAGTTCGTCATTTCATCGTGGGCGGACATGTGAGACCTCCAGATAAGTCCCTATACTTGTAAGATATAAGACCGGGCCCTAAAACTCCTTAACCCGGCTATAAGCATCCTTGGGGGTGCTAAACCCAGAGGTTAAAGAGTAAAGCTGCTAAAGGACGGAGTAGTCCTAGATGGTGACCCCCTGCCGGTAAGCGCGAGCCGTCACAGATGGTATGGAAAGAAACAACCAGCCGAAGTGTGAGATGAGAATCACCCCGGGCTGAAAGCCAAGGCTACACACACACACCAACAACTACACATAAACCAACCGAGTCTCACCATGCCGGTACTTGTAAAACAAAACAAACAAACAAAAAAACGCAGGGTTTAAAGGAGGCGGAAGATTGTGAACCCCAGATAGTCCTATAACAAAAGGAATAAAAGATTAAGGGAACAAAACTCTTAACCTCGCCGCGCTTACAGCATTCTGCGATGTGAGCAGACCGCAAAGAGGTAAGAGAGTTAAAGCGTGTAGGACAGGGAGCAGTCCCTAGATGGGTGACCCTCTGGGAAGTCGGGCCGGCACACGGAAGGGAGGTCTGGGCTCCTCGCCACTCCTCGACCAAGAGCTCCCAAGTAAGACTAGATCGATCGCTGGCAGAACGCCCTAAGTCAGAGGAAACCCGTAGAATCCCTGATTGTCGTAGCAAATCTAGCACCGCTGGAATGATCCCATTATCCTCAAACGTTCAATTGCGGCCCCATGCTCCTACGAACTACGCCGCGAATCCCTAACAGTGTGAACAAAAAAAATACTAGTTAGCACAACACTTATAAATGTATTCCAATAAAAAACCATATGATAGAGAAAGTACATTCTACTCTCACCTCGAGTCGTGATACAAGAAGACCTATGATGAAATGCTGCCTGTCAGGCACGGACTCATCAACCGGTCCCCGCCTTCCCTCTAGATCCCGCCATCCGGCAATTAAAGAATGTGTAATTAGTCAAATCAGCAATCCAAAACGCATTGAATATGTGGATAATATTGAAATTTAATAAATACCTAGTAAGTTAGTAACAAAGTCCTACGTCGACGTCCATGTTGTCGCTCCCGTGAATTCTGTGGACAAGTATTTCTAATAAGGACCGTGGCTGCTTACAAAT